>NC_140966.1:30671509-30731509 GCF_056783735.1 Eptatretus burgeri | reverse complement strand
CAGAGAGAGAGAGAGAGAGAGAGAGAGCGTCAGAGAGAGAGAGCGTCAGAGAGAGAGAGCGTCAGAGAGAGAGAGCGTCAGAGAGAGAGAGCGTCAGAGAGAGAGAGCGTCAGAGAGAGAGAGCGTCAGAGAGAGAGAGCGTCAGAGAGAGAGAGAGCGTCAGAGAGAGAGAGCGTCAGAGAGAGAGAGCATCAGAGAGAGAGCATCAGAGAGAGAGAGAGAGAGCGTCATAAAGAGAGAGAGCATCAGAGAGTCAGAGAGAGCATCAGAGAGAGAGAGAGCGTCAGAGAGAGAGAGAGAGAGAGAGAGAGAGAGAGAGAGAGAGAGAGAGAGAGAGAGAGAGAGAGTCAGAGAGAGAGGGTCAGAGAGAGCGTCATAGAGACAGAGAGAGAGAGTATGAGACAGAGAAACATTCCATTTCCAATCTAAACTGTATTAAGCTCTAAGCCTCTGTCGCCCTCTTGTGTTCTCCAAAAACGTGATTTCTTTTGAAAAGCAAGTGTGGTCTGAGCCTGACAATGAATATAAATTCCAACTGCTGATTCTAAAGACCTTTTCACTCTTATCAAAAACATCAGCTTTAACAGTGCTAATGAAGCTAGCACATTCTCTGTGTCTGTAATCAATGAAAGCATTGCTGCTGTCATTGCTTGGTCATATAACTGTTTAAATTAATATGTTGTGCAGTCGTCACTCATTATGCTGGGTGTTGGCTTAATGGATGAGATCGTGGGCTTGGATTGATCGGATCCTGAGTTCAAATCCCACTTGTCTGTTGAATCAATACCAGGTGGGGTTGACTCTGCGTGTCATCTTTCTGAGGTCGGCAAAATGAGTACCAGCTTGCTGGTGTCCTGTGTCAGAGTGGCGACCTGTCCAGGATTGTGCCCAATAGCAAAGGAGACTGCTGAGGCAGCACCAATGCTCTGCACAGAGTGTGGTCCCAATGGATGGATGGAGTCACTGATTGACATGAAATGAACTTATTGTGTTGCTTTAATCACAAAATCTGTTCATCATCGTCTGTATTAGAGTCACTGTTAAAATATTCCCTTTGAACTTGAGATGAAATATTTTATGAATGGTCTTCAGTCTTCATTTGCTTGATCCAACTTATTGTGCAAGATGAGGAGCTTTCAGGCCTTGATGTTCTTTGAAACTTGTTTATAAGTATTACATCTCATATCTAATTATAAAGTAAGTATCCCTCCATCAGGGGAGCACTCAGCGTTGATTAATTTAATGGCTCTGCAGTTGCCAGATTTTATCAGAGTGCAGGCTAGGAATGCATAATGCCAGATCAGGAGGTCGAGATCTGGAATTTAGCCATGCTTTTGACATAGAACGGTTTACTCTTTGTGAGAGATCTATAACATCCATGAATAAGTGAGTTGATTTTAAATTTTTTGTTTTTTTTAACATCCTCTTTTGAAAATAAATGTGAAATTATATAGGATGTGATAACAAAATGAATACAAAAAGTCTAGGCTCATGGAGGAGTGAGGTGATAAATGATAGAAGTCAACACACTGATGATAGGGGTGGTGTGGCAATAAGGGATGAACAAACAGGGGAGGAGAGAGAAGAGGGAAAAAAAAACAAAGAAACATTGCAACTTGCAAGTAGATGGGGGAAAGGTTGGTGCTTCCCTTTGCTGACCGAGATGTGGATTCACACAGCATAATGTTGCCATATCCAAAGAGAAAAATAGAAAGAGGATTTATGAAGCATTTCTGAGGTCATTTATCTGAGAGAAGTGGCTGGAAACATAACTTTGAGTGGCCAGCAATCCAAACTGAGAGTCAAAGATCAGGTCTTGCCTGTAAAGCACCAGGATAATTTCAATATCCACATCCTAATGCAAGTAGACCAGGCTGTCAGCTTTTGCTACGATTCCTCATCAGTTAACAATGCGCTTCCTCTATGGCGTAAATTTGTCCAGCCTGGGACCCTTCTTACTTGGTCTGGAAATCCCTCATATGAAAACTTGACTGACTTGGGAAATAATGGGAAAAAGCCAACTCCACCCAAAATTGAATGGTTGGTCCCTAAAATACTTTTGGTGCACACAAACACCACATACCACACACCACACACACCACACACACACACATAGACGTCGATACTTTGAGACCTGGTAGGTCTGTTCCATCTCCTTAAACCGAACCACATTTAGAGATAGCAGCCAACAACAGCAACTTGCAAATATATATATTCTGTGTATATATATATATATATATATGTATATATGTATATATATATATATATATATATATATATATATATATATATATATATATATATATTCTGTGTATATATATATATATATATATATATATATATATATATATATATATATATATATATATATATATATATGTATATGTATATATATATATATATATATATATATATATATATATATATATATATATATGTATATATATATGTATATATGTATATATATATATATGTATATATATATATATATATATATATATATATATATATATATATATATATATATATATACACACACACACACACATACATTCACACACACAAAGGTGGATATTTCAAGAGACCTGGAAGGGCTCCGTTCCACCTTCTGAAACCCATATATGGTGATGACACCAACAAAAACACACACACACACACACACACACACACACACACACACACACACACACACACACACACACACACACACACACACACACACACAACAGATGTGTGTATGTTCGGTTGTTTCATCAATCGTCATCCTTGATGGAGACCATAATAATAATCATCATCATCGTGTGTGTGTTGAATGTTGAGTGGAGATTTTAAAATTTTAACTGATGGAAAGGGAAAGCGAAAGGGGATGTGGAGGTCTCGATTTAAATATGTTAAATGATGCCAATGGGAGGGGGTGGTATTTATGTTAGCATGTTAAATAATGGAATGTTTTGGGAGGAAGTCTAGATTTTAAAACATTAATTAATTGTAAGTGTTAGAAGAAAGTCCAGATGTTAATGTGGTAAGTAATGTAAAGTATTGTGAGAAAGTCTAGATATTAATATTGTAATGGTGGACTTGATGTCAAATCCTCTACCCACACCATCACCAATTTAGCGACGGATAAACCTGAGAGACCATACTTCATCCACCGGGAAAGCCGAAGAGATCTTTGCTTTGGTTTCCTATGCACAAAACCTCTAAGGAGATCTGCTACCTGCGATAATTCTGTCCAATTGGGATTTAGGGCTGAGCAACCCTGGGGAATCGTATCGTGATCTGTCAACCTCCGAATGAGGATTAAGCACCAAATTTCCAATGTCTGCAGGTTTACTCATGCCGCGGTTATAATGCCCAATTCCAAAACCGCATAACTAGGTAACCAGGCCAACACACAAATGGTGAGAAACAGATTTATTAAACGATAAGCAGCAATAGGGGAAAGGGGAGAACAAGAGGAGAGCAAGATACATATCGCAATTATTCACATTGTAATCTCCATGCCCACAATATCTCGGCGGCTGATAGCGTTGACATGTATAATTCATTCCACAAAGATATGATGCTGTTGGCTCAAGGGTGAGCCAAAATGGCGGCGCTCTTGGGAGGAAAGGGATGTGGCTGGCGGTGGCACGTCCAGGCCCCGTGGCCTCTCTCCACACGCATGCTTTGTCCGACATCATTGTCTCACTGGCTGGCTCCATCTCTCACCACTGCCCTGTGCTACGAATTGCTCATCTCCACTCCCGAAAGCAAATTACAATTTTGAACTGCTCCTCGCTTGTTGCCATCTCCAGAGAACTGCTCTGAACTGTTCCTGTCTGTCGGCTTTTATCACCTCATGACTGCATTCATTGGCTCTTCGTCCAACCTCTTTCCTCGCCCTCAGTGGCAGGCGTTGGGGTGGTTATCAACGTGGTTGTCACTTTTACCATCTTTAGGGAAGGGGGGAGGGGGTAGGGTGGGGATTATTCGCTGAGGCTTGTGGAGATATTTTAAATCATTCATTTTCAAAGAAACATAGACATATTGCAATGGAACGACTTAAGCGATTAAGGAGCAGTGAAAGGTGGGGATTCAGACACATATGGAGGGAAGTGGTCAGGATTATCATCTCTGAAACAAACTTCAACTCATGACCTATCGTCTTAACACAGAAACCATACACTTATAGTAATGGCATGCTGAGTCTATATTATGCCTGTGACCCCCCTATTCACGTCCCCTGCAAATATATATATATATATATATATATATATATATATATATATATATATATATATATATATATATATATATATATATACCGTATAGTCTTCTTCGTTCTTATGCAGCACAATGCTGGCTGAGGGCTTGGCGTTAATAACCCTCAGCATCATTGGTTGAGGGCACAGCTCCACTGATGCAATGCCCTCTGCAAATTCGGGCAAGAATTTGGCCATGCTGTCAGCAATGGCATGCCGACTCTTCACAAAGGACACTGGGATCTTTAACGTCCACTAATGAATGCTGGCATACAGGACACCCGTTTAAAGTCCATCTGATAGATGGCACATATATTGAATCATCCTGCCTGTGAAATGCCGGGATTATGGTTTATAGCTAGATTGGGAGTCAAACCCAGACGGAACAGCTTCGAGTTGAGTGTGCGCATCTCTAGGCCATCCTGTCAGTCCGAATATGTTCAGGAAAGGAAAGTGTTCGAAGCAATTATAGATGTTAATATGTTAAGTAATTGAATGTTTTGCATGCAAGTCTAAATTTCAAAAATGTTTTGTAATGGAAAGTGTTGGAAGCAAGTCAAGATGGTAATGTGTTTAGTAATGGAAAGCTTTGGGGGAAAGTGGAGATTTTTAAATCTTTCGTGATGGAACATTTGGGGGCAAGTTGCGATTTTAAAACGTTTTGAAACGGAAAGTGTTTGGGGGAAATCAATATTTTAAAATGTTGAGTGAGGGAACATGTTGGGGGCAAGTTGAGATTTGAAAATGTTTTGGAATGGAACATTTTGGGGGTAAGTCGAGATTTTAAAATGTTTAGTAATGGAACATTTCAGGGACAAGTCAAGATTTTAAAATGTTTAGTTATGGAACGTTTTGGGGGCAAGGCGAGATTTTAAAATGTTCAGTAATGGAGCATATCAGGGACAAGTCAAGATTTTAAAATGTTCATTAATGGAACACATTGGGGACAAGTCAAGATTTTAGAATGTTTAATATTTGAAAATTTTTGGAGAAGTTGAGATTTTAAAATGTTTAGTAATGGACCATTTTGGGGGCAAGTCGAGATTTTAAAATGTTTAGTAATGGAACATTTCAGGGATAAGTCAAGATTTTAAAATGTTTAGTAATGGAACGTTTTGGGGTCAAGTCGAAATTTTAAAATGTTCAGTAATGGAGCATATCGGGGACAAGTCAAGATTTTAAAATGTTCATTAATGGAACATTTCGCGGTCAAGTCGAAATTTTAAAATGTTTAGTTATGGAACATTTTGGGGACAAGTCAAGATTTTAGAATGTTTAATATTTGAAAATTTTTGGGGAAGTTGAGATTTTAAAATGTTTAGTAATGGACCATTTTGGGGGCAAGTCGAGATTTTAAAATGTTTAAAATTTGAAAATTTTCGGAAGGGTCAAGATTTTAAAATGTTTAGTAATGGAACATTTTGGGGGCAAGTTGAGATTTTAAAATGTTTTGTAACGGAACAATTTTGGGGACAACTCAAGATTTTAAAATGTTTAGTAATTGAACATTTTTGGGGCAAGTCGAGATCTTAAAATGTTTAGGAATGGTAAGTTTTGGGGGCAAGTCGAGATTTTCAAATGTATAGTCATGGAACATTTTGAGCATGGTTAGGGTGGTGGCTTGGGATCCTAGGGTCCCGTTGTTCAAGCCCCGTTGGCCACTGAATCAATACACCAGGAGGTTGACTCAGCCTGTCATCCTTCCGAGGTCGGCGAAATGAGTACCAGTATGTACTGGTAGAGGGGCACTGCGGAAGAGGGGCACTGCATCAGCGACAAAGTTGCGCTTCCAAGAAATGATAGCTACCCCGACAGTTAAGCTGCCATATGCAAGAAGAAGAAGATGGAACATTTTTGGGGCGAATCGAGATTTTAATATCTTTAGTGAGGGAACATGTTGGGGGCAAGTCGAGATTTTAAAATGTTAAATAATTGAAAGTTTTGGGGGAAGTCAAGATTTTAAAATGTGTCATCACGGAACATTTTGGGCTAAGTTGAGATTTTTAAATGTTGAGTTCCAGAAAGTTTTGGGGGAACGTCGAGATTTTTAAATGTTTAGGAATGGAATGTTTTTGAGGGAAGTCGATATTTTAAAATGTTTAGTTATTGGAAAGTTTTGGGGTCAAGTCGAAATTTTAAAATGTTTAGTTTTGGATCATTTAGGGGGCAAGTCGAGATTTTAAATTCTTTAGTGAGGGAACATGTTGGGAGCAAGTCGAGATTTTAAAATGTTTAGTTATTGGAAGTTTTGGGGGCAAGTTTAGATTTTAAAATGTTTATTAATGGAAAGTTTTAGGGTCAAGTCAAAATTTTAAAATGTTTAGTTTTGGATCATTTTGGGGGCAAGTCGAGATTTTAAATTCTTGAGTGAGGGAACATGTTGGGAGCAAGTCGAGATTTTAAAAGGTTTCATAATTGAAAGTTTTAGGGAAGTCAAAATTTTAAAACGTTATGTGCTTGAACATTTTTGGTGCAAGTTGACATTTAAAAATCTTTAGTGAGGGAACATTTTGGGGGTAAGTTCAGATTTTAAGATGTTTAGTAATGGAACGTTTTGGGGGCAAATTGTGATTTAACATGTTTAGGAATGGAACGTTGTGGGGGCAAGTCAAAATTTTACAATGTTTAATAATTGAAAATTTGGGGGGGAAGTCGAGATTTTAAAATGTTTCGTTATTGAACATTTTGGGGACATGTTGAGATTTTAAAATGTTAAGGAATGGAAAGTTTTGGAGGCAAAATATGATTTAAAATGTTTAGGAATGGAACATTTCGGGGGCACGTTGAGATTTTAAAACGTTTTGTGATGGAACATTTTGGGGGAAAGTTAAGATTTTAAAATGTTTAGTTGTTGGAAGTTTTGGGGACAAGTAGAGATTTAAAAATGTTTCATGGTTAAACATTTTGGGGGCAAGTTTAGATTGTAAAATGTTTAGAAACAGAAAGTTTTGGGGGCAAGTCGAAATTTTAAAATGTTTAGTGATTGACCATTTTTGGTGCAAGTTGATATTTAAAAATCTTTAGTGAGGGAACATTTTGGGGGTAAGTTGAGTTTTTATAATGTTTAATAATGGAAAGTTTTGGTGGCAAGTCGAGATTTTAAAATGTTTAGTGATTGAACATTT
Organism: Eptatretus burgeri; assembly: GCF_056783735.1. NCBI lineage: Eukaryota > Metazoa > Chordata > Myxini > Myxiniformes > Myxinidae > Eptatretus > Eptatretus burgeri. The sequence goes on along the minus strand of NC_140966.1, from coordinate 30,724,140 downwards.
TGGGGGCAAGTTGATATTTAAAAATCTTTAGTGAGGGAACATTTTGGGGGTAAGTTGAGTTTTTATAATGTTTAATAATGGAAAGTTTTGGTGGCAAGTCGAGATTTTAAAATGTTTAGTGATTGAACATTTTGGGGGCAAGTTGAAATTTTGAAATGTTTAGTAATGGAACGTTTTGGGGGCAAGTTGAGATTTTAAAATATTTTGTGATTTAAATTTTGGGGACAAGTTGAGTTTTTAAAATGTTTAGTTATGGAACGTTTTGGGGGCAAGTCGAAATTTTAAAATGTTTTGTGATGGAACATTTTGGGGGAAAATTCAGATTTTAAAATGTGGAGTAACAGAACATTTTGGGAGCAAGTTGAGATTTTAAAATGTTCAGTAACAAAATGTTTTGGGGACAAGTCAAAATTTTAAAATGTTTAGTTCTGGAACGTTTTTTTTAATGTTTAATCCAGATTTAAAAATGTTTTGTAATGGAGAATTTAGTGGACAAGTCAAGATTTTAAAATTATGTTTACTAATCGAAGGGGGTCATGGGGGGAGTGTGGATGTTGGAGGATGGAATGAAATAATAATATAACAAAATTACATACAGCTCACCCAGAACAATGTGTACCTATCGCACTCCAAACCAGGGTGTGGTACAAATAATTTGAATGTCAAAGCTAGTGTTCCATTACACTTTGCTTCAGCATTGTTATTCACTCCCATCCATCAAACTGGTTAATTTGTTTATCAGACTTTCTAGTAAATTTATGAAAACAGCCACCAAAATAGATGATCGTTTTTTTATTTTCAACTCTCAACATGTAATATCAAAATGAGGAATAAATAGTTAGGGAGGGGGGCAGGTGAACTGCAGTGGTATTAGGTGTAGATATGGAGGCGTGTGAAGTAAAGTGGGGTTTAAGTGGAGCAATTGAAGAGGTGTGTGGAGAAAGATGTGTGTTGGGAGGATGAGGTGTGTCCACATGTACCATGGCATAATCTGTATTGTCAATTGCATTCCTTTACTTCCTGCATATCAAAATTATTGAAGTTATGGGTAATGGGTTAGTCATGACAGTTTTGATGTTTTATTTGTCTGTTTCATTTGCAAATGGCAGGTAAAGTAATGGTCAGGTGTATAGGTTTTCTCAACCAAACGTCGAAAGATATATGCCAACTGCTGTGAGAAAGGAGGTGAAGTAACTTTTTGGTTTACCATTAGTTCCATCAAATTCTGATTCTGATGTACAATACTAACAGAGTGTTAGTGCTGCCAAAACAGTTTATTGGCAAGGGTTATACTGGGTGTTTTTTTTATTATTATTATTATTTTATTTTATTTTATTATTTTGTATATATAGCTTAATCCTGTGAAAGAACTAGTACACTGAATGGATCAGGATGCAAAACACACAAAACAGGATGCAAAATGAACAGGAGAGAGAGAGAGAGAGAGAGAGAGAGAGAGAGAGAGAGAGAGAGAGAGAGAGAGAGAGAGAGAGAGAGAGAGAGAGAGAGAGAGAGAGAGAGAGAGAGAGAGAGAGAGAGAGAGAGAGAGAGAGAGAGAGAGAGAGAGAGAGAGAGAGAGAGAGAGAGAGAGAGAGAGAGAGAGAGAGAGAGAGAGAGAGAGAGAGAGAGAGAGAGAGAGAGAGAGAGAGAGAGAGAGAGAGAGAGAGAGAGAGAGAGAGAGAGAGAGAGAGAAAAAAAAAAAAAAAAAAAAAACACACACACACCAACAGGCAACAGCAGAGTTGAAGGCCAAGATAGAGTGAGACTTGGACAAACAATAGGTGTGGAGAGAAATGGTTGGGGTGGGTTGCAGAAGAGGATGCATGGGTGAACAAGATTGATGTAGAAGGAAACTTCAAGGAGGGAAACTAAAAATTTGGAAGGAGGAGGGATTAGCGAGTCGTGATAACGTGGGCAGAAAAGATCATGGTTTTGGATTGGGAATGATCTGAGATGGTGGTGAACAGCATTCTTGAAGACTTGAAGGGACAAATGATATTGAATAGGATGTGGAAGTTGATTCCACAGGTGGGTAAAAAAAAAAAAGAGGAACAAATGAGTGGAGGTGAGTGCAATCATCCTGCATTTAGGTAGTTTCACCAGAAGGGGATTGATGGTGGACTGTGCCATCCCTGCAGGAACCAGGGGGATACAAAGCACAGAAAGAGCAGAGGATACAAGACCAGAAAGGAGATGGTATAAGATGGAGAGACCACCGACCTGTCTGTAATGGTGAAGTGAAAGGCCCATAGACTCAGCTTTATCAAGGGAGATGCCAATAATCTTAAAGGCCTTGGTTTCCACAGCATCAAGCTGCTGATGAAGGCCTTGTATGTGGAGAGGAGTTCAGGTGTGCCAATGAATGACTTAAAAGGCCAATTTTGAAAAATGTAGTTTGCCCAAGGAATCGCGTGACTGAAAGTGAGACCCAGGAGTTTGAATGACTGAATTTCCTCAAGAGGATTGTTAAGAAAGTTAGAAGGAGGGGTTGACAGATTGTCCTTTCAGAGAGTTAGCGAGAGGGTGAGATTTGTCAGGAATGAAAGACATTTGTTCCAAGTGTTTGACAAGCTTGTGATTTTTTTGACAAGTCTGAGGAGAGGGAAGATGATGCCTTCCTGTCTGAAAGATGAAGAATGTCATAGCAGAGGGTGGAATCATCAGCAAATAGATAAAGTGGATTTTACAGAGTCAGAAATATCATTGATGGAAATCTTGAATAGGATAGGGCCCAGAAGGAATAGGACTGGGCCCAGAACACTGCTTTGGGGCACTCCAGCCTTGACAGGAAGAGGAGATTAAAGGATTCCACTGAGTGCCACACGTTGGCTCCGAGAGTAGAGAAAGTCAGTTAACCATGTGTGGAGTCGGCCTTGGATGCCATAGGCATCGAGTTTGCAGAGTAAGGCAGGATATCAGACTGTCAAAAGAACGAGAGATGTCTGGAGAGACGGCCCCGGATCTCACGTCTGACATTGTGGGCCTCCATCCATTGTTGGGTGAGTCGAAGCACCATGTATAAGGTGGAGTGACTTGGTCTGCAACTAAATTGATGATCTGAGATGAGATTGTTGGAGAAAAGGAATGATTTTATGTCAACTGCAATGATGGATTCCATGACCTTGTTTTGATTGGAAGTAAGCTGATAGGTCTGTAGTTAAAGGGATCAGTTTTTGCACCATTTAAGGTAATGAAATGGAAGACCAAGAAGGAACCTGAAGCGGTAAAGAGCAAAGATGGAGTCATCAGGAGGAACCTGCATAGGATTCGGGCTTCAGCCGCTACTCCACAACCCTCAAACCCATCCAGGCACAGCTAAGTGAGCCTTGCAGAAAGATCTCTGAAAGATTTCACTTCTCCTTGGATAGATAATGAAAGAGAGGAACAGAGGATGAAAGAGAAGATAAAGCAAGAATTCGAATGAAAGGAATTGTGAAAAAAATGAGAAAGAAATGTGAAAGGAGCAAAGAACAAAGATGTCAGGAAGAACCCGGATAGATAGATTTCAGCAGTTACTCCCCAGGCTCAAACGCAGCAACATGTACAAGCTACCATAGGTCTGCGATGCAGTGATGTTGCTTTGTTTGTTAATCATGGCCCTTTGAAACCTCAACTACCTCATTATCCTTTGTTATGGGTTTTTGTGGTCAAGATTATGATGGCTTAGTTTACAGAAGGCAGTGTTTGGAGATATTTCTTGCTGGTTTACCAAACGAGTACATTACTCTTTTCATCCATCCATCTATCCATCCATTGGGACCATACTCTGTGCAGAGCGTTGGTGCTGCATAAACAGTCTCATTGGCTAATGGGCACAATTCTGGATGGATCACCACTCGGACACATGATACCAGCAAGCTGGCACTCATTTGCCGACCTCGCATGGATGGCAGGCAGAGTCAACCCCACATGCTATTAATTCAACAGCTGAGTGGGATTTGAACTCGGGATCCTAGGATCCCAAGCCCACCACCCTAATCATTCAGCCAAAACCAGGCATATTACTCTTTCAGCAGGAAATATTTCCTCTCTGTGGTGTTTAGTAACCTACCTCTTTCTCTTTAGCCAATATTTCTTGTATTGTCTTCATACATTTTAGTTAATTTGGTATTAGACTGATAACATACTAACATGATTTGTTGTAAGATAACACTATAATGCAAGTTTGTTAGATTTTTTTTTTAATGTGGCGCCAGCCTATTGTGACACATCTCCTTACCAGACGCTCTGGCCAAAAAAGTACAGTACCTCATTATTGCAGTAGTAGGAGGTCCGGCCCAGATATCAACAATGATGGTACAGGCGGTGACATCACGTCCTAGGGCCTTTCTATATTTTATGGAAGGATGCCAGAGGGAAGGGGGAGAAGAAAGCAAACTTTATCATGCTGCCGTGTGCTGGGCAACCTCATATTTATCACGCTCCCAGAGATCCCTTCACCCTCTCTTTCCTGTCCCTTACCCGGTCAGACTGAAAAGACAGATCACGTGACACCCTGAATCTTACAAAACTCTGGAGCACACAACACTGTCTTCCAGTGACATGCAAAAACAGGACAATCTTAGCCTCCCATGAAGTCCTTGTTCCAGGCAAAAATGAAATATCCTACGTGAGCACATGGTCCATGCTAAGCCATTACACTTTACTAACTACTTTGTACCACACATATTGTTGCGGAGCTGGGTATCGGCTGCGAGCACGACCGCGAGGTGGGGCGGTAGGGTCGACTCTACCGAACACCCGGAATCTAGATCGTACCTTTCGGAAAACTCCGACAGGTACGGGTCCCTTACCGGACCGTGAATCGTCGATAATTACACCACGTGGTACAGGGTTATTTGCCAATCTTCAAAATACCTAGAGCTCCATGTGGCGAGTTACCGAGTATTCACTCCCTCGACGGCCCTCGTACGAGTCGAGCCGTTAGCGTGCCCGACCCGTGCGCAACCCGAGCAGATGGTTGCCGAAGTTCCATTGGACCAATTGTACATTTCCAGCGGCAACAGCCTTTATAATTCACCAACACGCGCCATGCCAAGCCAATGGAAGAAACACAGCAACGAACTGATACATTTAACAAGTGTATTTATTTATAATGGGGGAAAGGGGGGAGCACGCAAGAAGCAGATTTATTCGACTATATAGATGCAAGTATGTACAGCAAAGAGCACTTATACAATTCCGACTTACAGATGGGCCCACAAATACACACACACTCAAACGGTGGCCACAGCCTTTATTGAGGCATCCAGCTCAGAGGGAAAGGCGAGCTGAAGACCAGAGCCTGCTCTCGGACCTGTCCGCCTCGTGCGGGTACGTTGAGCTGGCGGGGTGGCGGGACTTGGACCTTTCGCGTGTGAGGCGAACGTGATCACCACTCATGTCAGGCGAACGTGATCACCATTCGTGTCAGGCGAACGTGATCACCACTCGTGTCAGGAGAACGTAATCACCACTCGTGTCAGGCGAACGTGATCACCACTCGCGTCCCCAGTCTCTTCTTTCCGGAAAAACGGTGCCAGACCTTTATCCTTGCCCCTCCCTCAGCCGAACCTCAATGTCAAGGTCTATGTCTTCCCTCATTGGCTGGTTTTGGCATGCAGAATGCGCTCGTCGCCCTGTCATTGGCCAAAACAGGCGCCAGGCCGTTGATTGGACCGGGGGGGGGGGGCGTGACGGGGCGTCTCGACTCCCCGCCCGCCGAAGAGACTTCGCTTCTCCTTCAACTCCGCCCACCATGGCATCGGCCAGAGCGAGGTGAAGGTGAGGGTGAGGGTGGCGTTGTTGTAGTTTTGAGGATTTAAAAATAAAAGAAAACCCTGACTATCAAAGTAACTTCGCAGCGCATGTACATTTAATTACCCATTAGACACAGGACGGGGACCCTTACTAAAAACACATACTTACCGATATAACTTCTATAGGACCTGCATGTTGAGTGCTCATGGCTTCCAGATTCGCAACACTACCCCTCCCCTTTTTACAGACTCGTCCCGAGTCGAATTTGCGTGTGACCAGCATGTGTAAGTCTTCCCCTAGTGCATTTTACCTTCGGATCCCTGAGTGTGACATTTTTTCATGCATGTCCCAAAAATAATTAACTAACAGACTCACACAGACGACTTAAATAAATTGCCGGCGCTAAGACAAACGACAGGTGGGTTTTAAAATTATTTACAATCCTTACTTATCTATTTACACTAACCATGGCCCAGGACCTACCATCTGTGGGAAAAGAAAGGCACAGCAATGTCAACAGTTTGTGTGTGTGGGTGAGTGCTCAGCAGCTGAAGGTCAGTCGTCCTCAGGGCCTGCTCAAAAGGTCCCCCTTGAGTGTTCTTTCAGTGAACCTTTTTCTCTCTTCCTTTCATACCCCCAGCTGCTGGAGGCAACTCACCCGAACACGGCACGCCATGTGCCGTGCCACAGGCAATTTGAAGACGTAGCCAGGTTGCTCAATGCAGTCTCTGGCTTACTTGAATGAATGGAAGATGTGAAAAGAACACAAAAATGATGCACGGGCTGCACCAATGCAGTCCCCGTGTGTGGCTGCCTGCAGGGCAGTCTTTGCAAAACACACGATGATCCTGGCGCACATGGTGATGCTGACACAGGGGCAATACAAGAGGGTTGCAGGCATGGGGTTATGTCAAGGCAGGCAAATGAAGGCATGGCAAGGCAGATGCGGACCAGGCAATGCAGCACAAGCAGGCCGGCATGTGAAGCTGGCCGGCCGCTGGTCTGGTCCCGTCAGGTTGTGTGGAGGGAGTGCGGTGGTGCCGGCTGCTCCGAAAACAGGCTCGGACCTACCCTACTGTCTCCCACCAACCTATCGCCTTTGCCTGTCTCTGTCCATACCCACTCCCTTTATTTGCAACACAAAACAACCAAATTTAGCCCCTTTTTATTATTTTAATTTTTTTTTCTTATAATTTCGTCTCCATAACCCCCTTTCTGTCTTTGTCCGGCTAACCTATCCTGTCAACCTAACTTACTCCCAACCCCTAAAATCCTTTCTGGAGAGGAATAAGGAAGAGGCTAGCGTCCTGTCTCGAGGCCCAACAAAGCCTCAGAATGGCCTCCGACAGAGTTCAGCAATCTACCAAGGTGGGTCCAGTGGCCTACGGAGAGTGAAGGGATGGATGGTGCGAAGGGGTACATTTCCTAACTACCCTAGCATTTATTAACTTTAAACTACCCCGGGGCTTTCAAAACGCCTGCCACTTTAAACTATCGGTTCTAAAAACCCTGATTCCCGTCGCCTGTGTTGGTGTCCATTATAAATTTGGGCCTCGCCCTCAAGTTTTCACTCGAGCCCTTGCACATTTTCATGACTGGGCAGCGTGGCTCAACTGGCAGGGACTTCCCCTCTGCCAAACTCTAACCACGGCACCCCTGGGCCCTGAGGCTGTCTCTGAGCCTACCTGCTCCCTGTGAACGCGGGGAGTGCCCTTCCTGGCTACTCCCCCTCGATGCTCACATGGCATTTTGGCGCTACGGGTCCCGTTTCCAAGGGGCCACCTATGCCCACTACACTAGCCCGGTCCCTTGGACCCTTGGCTTACTCTGGCCGACTCGTCCGGTGCCCGGGGTGCCCACTACTCTGTACTCACCTTCCCAAACCATGCTCCCAGCCGGTCAATTTTACTCCTGCACCCCTCCAAATGGGTATCGTGCCTTCACTCAACACCAACAACGAAACGACCTCCTTTTGGTAAATTTGACTAACCCACTAACTAACATTAAACTGACCCCGGGGTCACTTGGGTGGGTTTCACTCCTCCCCCCACTCATTCATTCACACCATGCATACCACATTCACTCCATTCACACATTTGGGCCCGCTGTCCCACACTCACTCATTGTACACATTTTTCATTCCTCAATTTATACCAACACTCCAACACTGCCATTCTCCAAACTAAATTCCCACAACTAACTTGTGCTCCCTCATCGTCCCTTACACGAATGCACGTTCCTTCTTATCTACGTAGCTAAGCTACGTCTCCACTACCCATTCCATGTCAGTCCATGTCTCCCTCGCCTCGACTCCCCCCCCCCCCTGAAGAGGCTTCACTTCTCCTTGAACTCCGCCCACCATGGCGTCGTCCAGAGCCATGTGAAGGTGAGTGTGATGCTGGCGTTGTTGTAGTTTTGAGGATTTAAAAATAAAAGAAAACCCTGACTATCAAAGTAACTTCACAGCACATGTACTTTTAATTACCCATTAGACACGGGACAAGGACCCTAACTAAAAACACATACTTACCGATATAACTGTTCTATAGGACCTGTATGTTGAGTGCTCATGGTTTCCAGATTCGCAACAATACAAGTTTTTTTTTTTTTTTTTCTAGGCATTGTGTGACCATTTTAATTTGTTTCACCCAGACTGTGGTTGTTGTTGGTCATCAATATGCATATCATTTAATCTAATTTCAGCAAAAAGGGTGTTGACATATGGGCAAACAACTCGCACATGCTCTCAGGAGAGATTGTATTCCAAGTGTTCCAATCTTATTCTCTGGCCAACCATTTACAGACGTTCATTCTCTAGAGGTTATTGGTGTCACCTTCAGCCATCACCTCTCATCCTATCCTGGACAGACCAAATTTTAAAGCCGTCACCTTGGCTTCTTCCTCAAATCCATATTCTTCCTTGGTGCTCCTCAGCTACTCACAACATACAAGGCAGTCATGAGAGGCTCGCTGCATTGTTTTCTCACTCTGGGCCTGTACCTTCACATCATATCTGGTACTTATTGATGCTGTAAAGGCCAAAGCTCTGAAGGTCATTGGTATGTCCAAGACTGAGGACACACCAGCATCTTGTGGGTAGTCTGGCACCATCATCACTTTCAATTATCTATTTCACTCCAGCCTTAGTTGCTCTCAAATGCTGTGGATCATCTAACCTTCTCGCCCATTCCTTATTAGTCTCACCCCGAAGTGGATGTGAGACTATTGCAATGCCCTTGTCTGTCTATCTGTCTATCTGTCTGTCTGTCTGTGTCCACATCTGCAGAATATATTTTCACTTTCAAAATGGTTTTCTCTGCAACTGCTTGTCCAAATGATGCGAAAATTTAAACATAGAAGGGACTCCCCATGGGGAATATTTTATTGCTAACTTTGACATCATAGATCACATGCTATGGCAGCCATATTGGATTAAAGGAAAAAAATTGGACATTTTTTCCCGAACGGCTCAACGAAAAAAATTTTAACTTGGCATATGTCAGCATCAACTCCCCCATGGGATATATAGGATGATAAACATGATTTCATCGGTGAAGTGGTATTCCAGCCATAATTGGTTGAATTGAAATCTTTACCTAAAAAATCTGAAACTTCTTGCATTTAATCTATGATCGGATGTGAGTGAAGAATTGAATTTATGACGTTCATATCCCTTGCCAATAAATTTTATGACAGAGGGTACATGGATGATATGGGTATGTATATGGGCCGTTTTCGCAGTGGGCCATAATTATAGCATGTACAATTAACTATATGGTATTTTTGTTCAGAATGATTGTGCGAGGCGAGACTTTGCACTCTACAATCCACGTTGCAGTTTGCCTATGTGATAACTACCATATCTTCCAGTGTATAAACCGCACTTTTTATCGGCAAAAAGGTAAAAGTTGGGGGTGCGGATAACACACAAGTAAAGAAAAAAACATCAGTCTTAAAAACTATCAATGCTGAATTTCAATTATATTCCAAATTGACACTTTTATAGCAGTCGGAACTGATGTTAAGCTCAAGTCCGCCGTTTAAATTTTGAAAATCGGTTCAGGTCAAGAGTTTGTACAGCATTTTATTAACCGTGTGCGGAAATTAAATTGGAAAAAAAAACGCTCGCAAAAATGCCTGCACCATACCTCTGTGTGTGCTGCTGTGTTTCTGGCGGGAAAGACTCCTGCAGTCTCCTCTTGTTGAAATTCCTCCGGCGGTGAAGCATCAGGCGAAGGAGCCTGATCCATGCTGCGGAGATGCCTATGGTTTCACCGGTACATATGCTTGCCCCTCTGGAGTGGTGATGACGGAGGAATGTGGTTTTTGGTGTTTAGCCGTAATGACCGCTGGTTGCCAGGTCTTCTTACGCTGTACACAAATGCTGCCCCCAGTAATAATGGCATTAGCTCTTTCGCATCTTGGTCAGAGAAATGTTTATCACGTTGCTGTTGCTGCATCATCAAACGCCGAACATCAACTGGAACTTGTGGTTCCAGAACCTGGTCACTACATGGCAGTTGATCTCTGAGCCTCCTGCTCATTAGCAGCTGTGCTGGAGAGTATGGAAGACCTTCCAGTGATGTGTTCCGGAAGGATAGTAACATCAAATGGGTATCGTGGCCGCCCACAACAGCTTTTCTGAGCCCCTGCTTGATCATCTGTACTGCATACTCAGATTGTCCATTAGGTTGAGGAATTGTAGGGCTGAAGGTTGTAATCTTGACCCCTCATTCCTGGGCGAATTTCCTGAGCTCACGACTGGCAAATGGTATGTTGTCCGTAAATAATTCCTTGGGTATGCCATGTCTGGCGAACACGGACTTCAGAGCTTCAACGACATGCTTTGCAGTGAGCCCACAAATGCTGATGACCTCAGGATACTTGGAGAAATAATCCAAAATCAGGAGGAAATGCCTTCCGGTGAGGTGGAAAATGTCTGCTCCCACTTTCTGCCATGGCCCCAGGGGAAGATCAAGTGGCAAAAGTACCACTCCAGCACAGTGAAGCAAAATGGCAACTTTCTGACTCTCCGCCGTGGAGGTCTGCCCTGACGCCTCTAAAAAACAGCTCGAATTTCTGGGACCAGTGGCGTCAGACAACACCAAAAACTCTTAAGGTTTGTGGCGTCCCAAGAGAGGTATAGTGGTGGCTCGAAAAGTTCCGTAGTTACGTGAAATCGATCTTTACGGCCACCACTGCCACCATGTAATAATCAGACCAGCACACAGGATCAAAGCAATAGCTTTAATAATTAAATAATCACAGAAAGGAATATGACATTGAGTTCCACAAATGCCAGATCAACAACATCGAGTAGCAACACACACAACACATGGAATTAATTCACCAAGCTTGTTCCTTACATGCTGATGTGATGCTAGCAAATGCCGGAGAGCGGGGTGTGGTTTAAAACTAGGAACAACCAATCAACCCCGAGGAATTTTCTATATGAGGACAGGAAATGGATTTAAAAAGAAAGAAGAAGCATCTCACGAGAGCTAGGAGCCACGTGAGATGGTGAAGCTTTAAGAACTATCAGTGCTGCTCGGTTCTTTTGGCTTCCTTTGGTTCTCTTCGTTCTTCCTGGCTCTTTTTGTTTTCCCTTGTTTATATTAGCGGTTCCTAACTTGCTTCCCGTGGATTACTCGCGTTGACCAGACAAACTTTCTAACTTCACAGGCCTTTGTATTTGACCCAGGTTTCAAGGAACATTAGCTGCATTTTGGTGGAACCACCACAGACGAACTTTTCTATTTCCAGGACTTGGTATTTTCATCAGTTGAAAATCAACATTTCGTGACATGTTTCCCACCAGAATTTTCGGCCCGGATTCTGAGGAGCATTGGCCACACGCATCTTGGTTGAACTTTTACCATTACTCCCGTCGCTACGTTGGCTGAGCATTATGGAAACTGGGAGACTGTCAGTGTTCATTGAACCACCGTTTGACCTACATGAGTGGAAATTCACACACATAATTTCTACAGACTGGTCCAGGACTGGGTGCACACGGTCTGGAGTAGTTGGTTGGAAGGTGGTCTCTCCTTACGACGGAGCGTGCTCGTTTGTTCAGTTGTCACAAGACTGACGACACCAAAGCGCTACTCCGTCGGATCAACACCGATCTTGTCATCGTCCCAGGCAGGATGACATCGCTCATGCAGCCCCTTGATGTGGACATCGCTCCTGCAGCCCCTCGATGTGGCCATCGACAAGCCGTTCAAGGACGGGCTACATCGCTGCTGGTCCGACTGGATAGAGTTGGGAGAAGACCTACACCAAGAGCCGGAGGATGAGAAAGGTTGACCTTCCGATGATCTGCGGCTGGATCGTCAAGATGTGGGAGGAGATACTGTCGGACATCATCAAGCAAGCATTTCTCAAATGCTGCATCTCCAACAACATGGACGGCACAGAGGATGACATCATTTGGGAGGAGGAGGCTGCAAATGATGGTGACAGTGACAGGGACTTGCTCCACTCTGATTCGGACAAGGAGTTACGTGCCGTCTTCGACGAGGAGAGCATTGATGAGGATTTCCTTGGGTTTAGCTGAAAAGCTTCATCAAACACAAACAGCCCTTTTCAGGCCACAAATCCACAATAAATATGTATAATACCGGTATGAATCCCTTTTATTCCTTTTTCTAGTAACCATAAAAATCCTCTTGATAACGTTAAAAAAATAAGAAAGAAACAAAAACTTCTTGGTATCCTCTCCTCTCTCTTCAACTTCTTGAAAATGAGAATAAGACCGTTAGATGAAATTAAGTGGACATGGGAGTAAACATGTTGATACCTCTGTCACTTTGTCCCGTACAAAGTTAATGTACAAACGTATTTAGATCTGGATCAGAAAATAAAATGATCAATATATTCATTGGGGGGGGGGGGGTGAAAAACGTGTGTGCGGTTAATACACCAGAAAAGTTTATTATTATTTTTTGAAGGTGAAAAGCAGAGGTGCGGTTCGTACACGGCCGCGGTTTATACACCAGAAAATATGGTACATTATCCTCATTTTTCCCACCAGTGAAATAATCTTGCAACTTCTGTCTTGTCCTTTTCCTCACTTCACTCATTTGACATACTAGTTCACCCTTGTAGACTGCGGGCTGAGCTCTCGTTTTGTTTAATTTTGTGATCCTTGTCAAGTATCAACCTGTTTATGTGATATGTTGTGTCCAGATATTGCAGAACTAATATCTGAAACTCGTCAAGCACAAAATATGGGGAAAAAAAACATCCGTAAATGTGACAACATGCAGTGCCTATACAAAGTCTACACCCCCTTTCAAAATGTTCACCTTTTGAAGCCTTATAGCCTGGAATTAAATTGCATTAAATCAGACTTTTCCCACTTTTATTTACCCATCGTATCCCACAACTTCCAAGTAAGAAAACAAATTCTACAAATTTCAGAAAACTAATTAAAAATGCAAACCTAGAATATCTTGATTGGATAAGTGTCCACCACCCTTTATAATAGCAATTGTAAATTTGCTCAGGTGTAATCAATCACCTTCAAAATTATACACCAAGTTAATTGGCTTCCACCTGTGTTAAATTGTAACGATTCTGATTATTTCAGAATCAAATCAGCTGTTCCTGCAGGTTTCCTCTGCTGGGTAGTGCATTTCACAGCAAAGACTCAACAATGCGAACCAAGGAGCTTTCAAAAGACTTCCTGGATAAAGTTGTGGCAAGGCACAGATCAGCGGATGGGTATAAAAATATTTAAAATCCCTTGAATATCCCTTGGAGCACAGTCAAGACTCATGAAGAAGTGGAGAGCGTATAGTACCACCAATACTCTGCCCAGATCAGGCGGTTGCTCCCTCCAAACTGGATGATGAAGTAAGGAGGAGACTGATCAAAGAGGCCAATGGCAACTTTGAAAGAGCTACAGGAGTTTATGGCAAAGACTGGTCACTGTGTGCATGTGACAACGATATCCCAAGCACTCCACAAGTCAGGCCTGCATGGTAGGGTGGAAAGAAAGAAGCCATTACTCAAAAAATCCCACCTTGAGTCCCATTTGAGGAATGCAAAAAACACTGGAGATTCTGAAGCCATGTGGCAAAAAGTTTTGTGGTCTGACAAAACGAAGATGGAACTTTTTGGCCTAAATGCAAAATGTTACATTTGTCACAAAGGCAACACAGCATATCACCCAAAGAACACCATCCCTGCTGTGAAGCATTGCATTGGCAGCATCATTTTAAGGGGATGTTTCTCATCAGCAAGGACTGGGGGCACTTGTCAGGATAGAAGGGAAAATGGATGGAGCACAAGATAGAAAAATCCTCGAGGAAAACTTGCTGCCCTCTGCAAGAAAGATGAAATTGGGATGGAAGTTCACCTTTCAGCATGACAACGACACGAAGCACACAGCCAAAGCTGCACTGGAGTGGCTAAGGAACAAAAAGATAAATGTCCTTGAGTGGCTCAGTCAAAGCCTAAATCAAACCTAAATCCAATCAATAATCTGTGGCTTGACTTGAAGATTGCTGTCCATCAACACTCCCCACGCAACTTGACTGAGCTTGAACAGTTTTCTACAGAAGAATGGGCAAATATTGCCCAAACAAGGTGTGCAAAGTTGGTAGAGACCTATCCCAACAGACTCATAGCTGGAATTGCTGTCAAAGGTGCTTCCACAAAGTATGAACTCAGGGGGGTGGACACTTATCCAACCAAGATAGTCTAGTTTTGTATTTTTAATTAGTTTTCTGAAATTTGTAGAATTTATTTTTTACTTGGAAGTTGTGGGTCTGATTTAATGCAATTTAATTCCAGGCTATAAGGCAACAAAGGAGCCTGGTGTTGGCGCAGTGGTTAGGGCAGCGGCTTGGGATCCAAAAGGTCCTGAGTTCAAGCCCCGTTGGGCCACTGAATTAATTCACCAGGGGGTTGACTCAGCCTGTCATCCTTCCGAGGTCGGCGAAATGAGTACCAGTATACTGGGCCGGTGTATACCCCGGTTAAAATAGGTGTACCATATCCCTGTGTCGTAAGAGGCGACCAGGGTTGCGTCAGGAAGGGCATCCGGCGTAAAACATGTGCCAAATCACTATGCGGATCATACGGATGATCCGCTGTGGCGACCCCTAACGGGAGCAGCCGAAAGAAGAAGAAGAAGAAGAGGAGCTATAAGGCAACAAAGGTGAACATTTTGACAGGGGGTATAGACTTTCTATAGGTACTGTACATCCACATGTAGGGTTAAGACACATGCTGCGATGTATTCATTTCTTTCCTATCATTTGAACGATAATTGCTGCATGTGCCTTCAATGCACATGCACTGTATTGCGAGAGCTGAATATTGTTCCATTTCCTACGTGTCGTTAATGTGAATGCATGTACCTTGTTTTTTTTTCTGCTAATACATATGAAGAAGATCTTTGTGATAGTAAGTTCTCTGAATGCAACAATATATTTGGTTTTTGTAGACTATTCATATCCATTTCATAACTACATTTTCGAAAGTGCAAGAGAATGAATGAGCATTATGTACTTTTTCATTGTTGACGATAAAAACATTTCCAGACCTTTAAAAGAGTTAGCAAAGTCATTTGCAAAATTGGCCAAACCTGATTTGATAATTACGCAATACATGTATGCAAGTATGTCGATGCTGCACTTGTTGCATGCACTGCTGCAACGATACCAAGAAATCCATGATGTTTTATCATTTCATGTTCACAGCCCACGTGAACATTTGGGAGCAAATTTATGTTTCATATTTCATTTTGGTCCAAAAGTGAGTTATTTCATTGATGGTTTGATAATTAGAGAATGCAAGTTAGAATGGCCATCTTCAGTCATGTCAAAACTACACTCTTATATGCTAGGTCAACATTGCAATGACACGGCTAAATAAATTCATCTGAAATATTTCCATTGTGTGTGTGTGTTTGTGTTTGTGTTTGTAGTGTGGAACCTCAATCAATCTCCTCATCTATAAATAAACTGAAGATGACAAAGTCTGCGGATGCAAATTTCCCAGTCATCCACAGCTATACAATAATGAACATAAGGTGGTGCTACATTTTGCAAAAAAAAAATTTTCTAATCACCATAACTCATGAATGTGAAACTTTTTGCGCTGACGAGTTGTGAATTCTTTCTCAGTAATTTTTAACTAAATTTGGGCAAAATTTCAGGTAGATACAAGATGGGAGTCACAGAAGTAAAAAACGAGGCACTTTTTTGATGTTCGGCCCACGGTCTATCACCTTCATATCAAATCTTGTGTTCATTTCTTAGCATTTCAACTCTTCCTCGCTTTCTTTTTGTTTTTCTTCTACTTTCTTGTCCTTCCCTTCCCGCTGTCACTATTTACTCTCCACCCTCTGTGTTTCAGCTCGTCCATGGGCGTAGATATTGTTACTTAAAAAAAATAAAAATCGAGGGTGGAGGAGGTGATTGCAGCAGGAAAATATTTGTGGATAGATCACTGACAAAGTATTTCTCTGCTATCTGCTCTTTCCTCTCCACCCATAAAGTTGGTTTGTGACCTTCTCACCCTCTGTTTACTCAGCTTTTTACAAGCCTCGATGCATGAACATTTACGAGAGGACCGTTACCATCCTTGAACAGACAAAATTATTGCACCACCATCATGCAGTCTGAAGCATTGAAATTCTGAATGTTGCACAAATGTTTTTATCTTTTTTCCACTCGTGTCGGAAACTTTATCTGTGAGACATATAAACCCTCTTGTTTTGTTTTTTGAAGTTGCAGGTGTTTGCACTTGTGCACATGCATTAAAAAAACAACTTATCTGGATAATTGAGACTCATTTAAGTGTACTGAACTCATTTTCTCTTATAAATCCTCCTCTGGTCCATGTTTTCCTACCAATACAAAGGGCATTTTTAGGATGATAAGAAGTAAAGCCTTGCTTCAAAGGTACTGTGTCTACATACCCTGTTTGTTCTACTTTTATGATTGATCAACACTTGCGATTGGGCATGAATGATTTCCAAGTTTTGTTTAATGTAATGTTTGTAGTGTAATGCACCAGCAGAGGACGCTGCAGCTTGCAGATTGTGAATCGTGCTTTGTGACGTTGCTCGGCCCCTGGGAGGAAACTGCTGTAGGCATTGCTTCACATGGCCTTCCGTTTCTATTCTCGTATACTACATCCACTGTACATCTGTCTCTCTCTGTGAAATCCAATTTTGTATCCAAATATTTGGCTTTGCCATTTGAGAAGGCAATGTATCAGTGTTGATGCTGACTTCCAAATAGGTCGATGTCAGGCTTTTTGCTTAATTTGCATCTTGGTGATGCTGATAGCAATTTCCATTACGTATTTGCTTGGCAATAATTTTTATTTAATCCAGCTGTAAACTTTCGTAAATATTACTAAACAACTCGTATGAGTTTATGCAACATTATTTAAGTGATAAGAACGGGACTTTTTGTAATCCTCGAAACATAAAGTTTTTTGAACCTTGAAACAAATTGCTGTTTCCTTGAGTTCTTTAATCTCAACCCAAAGTCAAAATGATATGTCTAAAGATTTTGTGGAATGTTCATTTTGGTACAACAAAATCCAGCAGATGAGCCACCAAAGAGCAGGAGCAATGCCGAAAGACAAGGTTGTAGCAGTGGTAAAATGGGTTTGCGTGGAAAACGGCACAGATTGTATGGCATGGCAGTCGACAATTTACAACGCGAAAGACTGACCGAGGCATTGTTTGTAAGATTTACAAATGATCTTAGCACCGGTGGTATCCTTGCCAACTGCATACAGGAGTTGGGGCCATGGTGGCCCCAACTCCTGTATGCAGCAGATGGAGACGGCAGATTGTCACGCGACTTGTCCAAGTTGCGTGCCAAGTCATGTTTACGTGCTTATCCTTCTGGTGCTTTGTTTGATGATTAGACAGCATCCCTGCTTGAGTGCACCAGCCTGCATATTCCAATGAGACCATCACAATGTGTTTGCTCGTCGATTTATTTTTATTTTGCAGTCATATGTATCCGTCTTCGGCCGCCTTTTCTCGAACACCAAAGCAAGCCCGAAATCCACTTTTAAAGACCAAGATTAACCGAAGATCTTTCGGCCACATTCTGGAAACCGCAGCATTGATGCACACTTAATTATTCCTTGGAACATGTGCAGAACTTGGAAAAGATCTTGTAGGAAAGGAACTGCAGTTCCTCTTTTATGAGAAGTGAGGGGAATTTCCAGGAGCGATGGGCAGCGAGGTTTTCATGCGTCACTGGCATAAAGAAAATGCCTGAAGCTGCGGTTTCTGTGGCAACTCTCCTCATTCAAAGACGTCGCGTAGTGGCTGCCACTGGCTCGCCCCCGCAGTCTCGATAGGCAGAGCAGGCCTTGTGGAGCCGGATGTGATAACACTCATTGGCAAAAACGTGACTAAATTGGTTCCCTTTCCATGTGTGGGGGAGCGGGGTTTGGAAGGAGGGGTAGGGTGAAACCTGGAAGTGTTTATTGCTGTGCGAAGCCATTGGAAAATCCTCTGTGGTTTGCATTAGCAAAGTAACATATCAGTATGCACAGTGCTGTCACTGCTGCTTTCCAGCTTGACAGATGATTGGAGTAGAGAGGGCACCCACAGACTTTCTTCTGAACGACTATTATTCCTGTTGTATTCCTAGCAATCACTTTTCCATCTTCACTCTGTTTCATCTCCCTTCCGCTTCCTCGCATGGAATAGCCGCTTGTGCGGGGTCGTGGAAACTGGAGCATCGGGCGTGACCCTGCCAGCTTTGTCTTAACCATTACTTGAAACCATGCACGCTCAACTTACGACAGTTAAATTTAAGAAGAGCATTATATGAATAGTGCAAATAAATGAATGGTTACAATGAGCATCATTGATGTTTGCTGCAAAATTCTTTGGTAGACGTGTATTTATAGTGGGTGTACACAAATATTTGTGTTCAAGTGCCACCACCCAGGCGCTTTAAATTGGACCATTGGTACTTGGCTGGAAATAAGACGTTTACTTGTTTGAATCGTGGCACCTCTCTGCCTGTGGGCCTTGGTGTGTCCCGTCATATAATGGCTGAGTATGTACTTTTGCGAATGCATTACATTTCCTTTTTCGCATTCGATTGATTGAGAAGAAAAAACTTTTTCTTATTCGTTGTCACCTGCACATTTTCTATTGTGCACAATTTACAGGATGATTTAATTGTGCTTTGTTAAAATTTTCACAAAAGGAAGAAGGGAAGAGATGTTGATTGAGAGAATAAAAAATCAAATAATTAATGATGCAGTGGAGCTGTTGTGAAAAAGGATAGGAAGTTGGGAGGACATGGCAGTAAGGAAAGAGGATGTGCATAGAGTTTTGCAGCAGGGCTTGGGGTGGGTTGTAATTTGCCATTTTGCTTACTTTTTATTTAGACGCTCCTTGGCTACTATCTATATGTTGAATGAATATTTGACTCGAATTAATTAATTAACACTGCCTGCTGGTTGCATAATTTATGAGACTCAGTCCTGACGTTGATATTGCACCCCATACCAGTAAGTTGAGGCAGGAGTTTGGAGTTTGACCAAGGCATCAGCACACACTTTCCAACTCTTTTTCAAAAGGTATATCGAGATATTTAACATTCTCAAGCATGTGCTAACAGTCAAGGTGACCATTCCTGGCAACTGACTCCAAGTAAAGCAGTTGTGTGATAAGTTTGTGATATGTCAGAGCTGCACTCTGTAGGCTTTCAGATTTTGAGTACGAGTGCCATACGTTATGGGAATTTGGCTTGCTCAGAGTTACCTGCCCTGAGGTTTTGCTAAAAGGACTTCTTTATAAATGTATTTCGACTAATGATACTGTCATTATTATATATCTTGGGTGACTCTTACTTATTGGATCGCATTTGCCTTGTTACGACGTCAATATTAAAGTGAAAAGCATTTTTGAACAATAACCTTCTGTCATGCGCTGGTATTTGTCCAAAAGGTGATGCCTGACTCACTTGATTAAGTCCTGTGACTGCATTTGCAGCTTGGAATTGTTGGATATAACCTGCAGCCCTACGATGGCTATATGAGTGAAAAGCATTGAGTAATCGTTCCAATAAGGCCCAGGTATAATACACGTTTGCGTGCAAAGAAGCTAAAAGGCCTCCTGGGATGGAGCATCTGTACTTTAACCTACTCGGCGATTCAAGCCTCCCACCCAGGTCGCTAAAGGACAGTTTACAGCATACCTTAACTTATCCCAAAATGAAGGAACCCCCAATTAGTGTCGCTGCCCAACAAGCAAAGACTATAAAATGGAGCCTCACCAATTTGACGGCTGTACGAGTTGGTGGTGCTTTTATTTTTGATTATCTCCCAACTGTAGTCAGTCTTTTACAAACCTTATTTTGTTGGCCAATAGTAATGGGAAGTTCAGCCGTGAAGTTGCTTTTGCATTCTTTCCAAGTTACCATGAGAAGGTAGTTGAGTGGCGAGATATATACTCAGAGCTGATTGTCCCCTTCATGAGGTCTCTCGATAATTCGGACAAGAAATGGACATCAAAATGTTGCCCATTCCCAAAAAAATTTGTGCAGGCTGTACCAGTTTTAGCTATTGCTGTATTATATTTGTGAATGGCTGTGCATGGCGTGAACACAAATCATATCCACACGGTCATCCCCCTTACCTCTGCTGCCCGGTCCTATTGGCCATTAAGGGATTCTGTAAACACACGTCCAACGTTTCAGTTTTGCTAAAGGAAATTCCTCCATCACCTTCCTCTATGTAATCACATGTTGCCTGATGTGTTTTCTTTTTGGTCATTAAGCCATGAAATGGCAGAAATGTCTTCGTGTTGCCTTCAAATGTGTTTTGACGAGGCCTCATTTGGAAACAACTCCATGTTCTTTGTGTCCATTATCCACCTGAAATACCGTGTACACGATCACAATAGAATATGCTTTCTCTCCAACTCACTCAAACCTCATTTGAGCATGTTAAGTCCACTTCTTCTTATTCTTGGGTATGGCAGTTCGGCTGCCAGGTAGCTATCATTTTGTTGGGGGTGCGACTATACTGATGATGATGTCCCCAAAAACCAGTACACTGGTACTCATTTCGCCGACCTTGGAAGGATGACGGGCTGAGTCAACCCCACCTTGTGTTAACTCGGTGGCCAACAGGGCTCAAACTCAGGGCCCTAAGATTCCAAGCCAACCCCCTAACCACTAAACAAACACCACGCTTGCTAATTTCACGAGATTACAGAGACTCAACCCTGCCATTGATATTGTCCCCCAGTAGTCACGACATGTAGAGAGTGATTTACGTGTGACATACATCTTCGAAACAAACTCATCTGGCCGCTCATTACATAAAGAGGTTTGCTGCTATCTTGGATGGCCATTGGGCATTCTGGCTGGGTCCACTTGGATGATAATGCTGTGTATAAACAGGCCTATGGATTTTAAATTCAGGTTCCAGTGAAGTCAATGATCAGAGACTGCAAGTTACGCTGGTATGTGTCTGTCATGACTCAAGAGACTCAACCATTTCCAGTTCAATCACTCTTTTGCTGAAGAACAAGTCATAATGCATTCCTAATTTTGGTGATTGTAAACCGTGGAATTCTAGTAAACTGTTTAATTCGAGAATCAAGTTTTGGCAGTTCTTGCAGAACTCAGGCTTCTGTTTATTTGACCCTCTTCAGATATACAATGTTCAGCCAAAGATGAAAGCTGTTCCTAATGGTGCAATAAGTCCTAAGCAAGACAATGTTGGCTGATCACAAAATATATGAAAAAATTTTATTCTACAAAAGTATTACATTAAAGCACCACAGTTATGTGCAGGGCCTTCATTTCTGTCCTCTGATATTTTAATGGTACTTGTGAATGAGATGTCAAATTGAATGTAGGGAAGGGATAGAAATGTGAGGTGACAGAGGGTACAAAGGCACCTACTTCTAGTGGTACAGTGTGCCCACATCAAGTAAGGGAAGGAACGAACAAGAAAAGAGGAGAAGAGGAAACGCTATAACCTGCAACTAAAAGGGTTGGGTTCGGTCAGGTTAATGGAGGTAGAAATGATCATGGGTCAAGGTAGAGGATCATATGAGATGCTTGTGCACCACTTACAGTGGTGGCAGTTCCACAAACAGAAAACAAGAAAAAAAAAATAAGAGGAACAAAAGAGTGGAGGTGTGTGGCAAGCCTGGATTTTGTAAGTTTGACCTAGAATGGGTTAATGGAAGAATGTGTGCTTCCTGGAGGAACTGGGGAGGGTGTGGTGGCTGAGAGAGCAGAGGCAGCAAGAGCAGAGGAGGGTGTAAAAAAAATAACAACAACAGGCCACTACCCTGCCTGCAAGGTGAGAGCAACAGATCTTGGGCACATTGTGGGAGATTCAATGTTGAGTTTTAAATTCCTCTTAATTCAGAAGAGGAAGATAGGATGCTGTTGTGTCAACCCACAGAGGAGAGCAATATTCCATTTAGCTCCAAACAAAAGCCTTTTAGGCTTTGAGTAATATAGATTTTAAAGGAATGACTTGTAACGATGGAGAATACTCAGTCTATAGCTGTATTTGGGGGCCGGCTTTGCTATATGACCAGACCAGGAAAGATCATGGTTGTTTGTGAGGTTTAGAATTTCAAGAGACTCAACCATGTCCAGTAGCTGAGCATGGAAATAGAGAGGTCGGTTCGTTTGACAATCCTTACGGAGCGACAGAGTGAGATGGAGATTTTCCGGGATT
Organism: Eptatretus burgeri; assembly: GCF_056783735.1. Lineage (NCBI taxonomy): Eukaryota > Metazoa > Chordata > Myxini > Myxiniformes > Myxinidae > Eptatretus > Eptatretus burgeri. The sequence continues at coordinate 30,701,688 of NC_140966.1, read as the reverse complement.
GAAGCACATGTTGCATTTAACAGACCAGCATCTAATCCATTTCAGATCAGCAGAGGGACGCAGCTGCTGTCTATCTCTCAGTCGGCTGGGGATATTATAGAGTAATCTGCAGAAAGGTAGAGAGGTTTTACCAGAGCATGGAAGAGGTCAATCATGTGGATGAGTAACAAGACTGGGCTCAAAACACTGCCTTGGGAGCACTCAACTTTCCACTAGGAGAGGAGAGCTTTCCATTGGTAGCAGAGTCGATCAAGTCGGAAAGACAGGTATGAAGGTGGCCTTGTATGCCACAGGTGCCGAGCTGGGGAAATAGAGCAGGATGCCAGACTGTGGAATGTCTGAGAAGTGTCCAGTGAGGAAATACATGAACATTAAATGACGATGATGTAATGAGCCAAGATTGAAAACGTATCAGTGCAAAGACGTGAAGAAGAAAAAGCAATTTAAGGGAATTAATAAATCAGAAAACTATAGTATTTTGCAGAGAGAAGGGGGTAAAAATATTCAATTGCAAAGTTTCAGTCTGTTAATCTTCTTCTTTTTTCCTTGTGTTTTTTTTTTCCATCTCTCCAGTAATTCAGTATCTAAAACACTTAAATGAATGAAATATTCACACCTTCGACAAATTATAATGCAACGACTTCCTTGGCTCAAAAGGCATGATTATAGACTCGTCAAGTTGATTACTGCAGAGAAAATGCAGTTGTTTTTTTTCTGTTTTTATCTATTTTTTTGTATTACTTTCTCTAATAATGAACGATATTCACTTCTTATATTCAGTTTATTGTTTGTACGACTCAGACATTAGAGCCTGGCCAATATATATGTATGTATGTATGTATGTATGTATATATATATATATATATATATATATATATATATATATATATATATATATATATATATATATATATATATATAATCAGCAGAGCAGAATGACGGTTAACTCGATGATCTCTGGAAAGGAGATCTTAAACCACAACGTTTGAATTTCTTCTTCGCTATTGTTATAGTGTTGTCATTATCTTTACCTTGTTAGACGTTATCCTCATTTGAATGTGCCAGTGCTCTGTTACTATCATTTCTATCATCCTTGTATGATTAGCGTATTTAATTGATCAAATGTCACCCTCTCTTTTCAGGGCTGAGTTCAGCCACTGCGAAGGTTCAACCACACTTTAATCTGGTCCGGCCTACCCTGAGCCCGGTGGTAAGCATGATAACACATCATGGCGGTGACAACACTTTTTGAGCATTTTTACCTTGATGCTGGTTCCCAGAGTTGCTGTTCCATATTTCAGGAGTTTGGTCTATAACTCGTGTTTTTTTTTTTTGTTTTTTTTATGTACAGGCCTATAGTACTCCCTCACTTTAAACGAGGGATGCGTTCTTGGAAAAGGATGTTCAAAACGAAATTGTTTAAAGTGAACCACTTTTAGCATCATACAAAGGGGGGATAGATTCCATATCCTGTCTCAAGACCCAACACTGAACAGTTTTCTCACTAATTGACATGGCACATACAATTAATACAAGTTGCTAATATCACACCAAAACCACCACCATTTCCTGCGAATCTGTAACTTTTTGAAAATTAATTCATCCTAAAATGAATAATCGATTAATTGATTAATCAATAAGTCAAAAATACCCTTTAAAGTCCAGATCACTTGTTCACTATGGTGTCCAAATATCAGCTTCCGAGCTCAAAATGTGCCTGTCATATCGGCCATATGAGAAAGAAAATAAATGAGTAATTAATCAAGTAATTAATTAATCAAAAAATAAAAAATAAATGTTTTTGCCAAAGCACATATTCACTTTTGTCCCCAAATTTAGGCTTTCAAACTCAAAAGATGGCTGAGATATCACCCGGACAAACAAGAGAAAACTGAGTACGCCCTTTCAGCACGTCATCATGTGCGCCTTCGGCACCCCAGCGATGATGTTGTGCAGCGCCTAAAGATGGAAGAGGGAAGGACGGTGCACAATAAAATGAAAATAAATAAATGAAAAAAATGCAGGTGAGCGACCCGAGACAATGGGGAAGCACGGTAATTCCACATGCCGATGGACATCAGAGCCGATACACCAGGAAAAATCACAGAACTGTCAGAAAGCATCTCTAAATGAAAATATCAATAAATGAAAAAAACAAATGCAAGTGAGCGACCAGAGACAATGGGGAAGCACGGTTCGTAATTGCTTACAATGTACAAGCATACCCCACTAGTACATTTATATAAATCAATAGAAATACAGTATAAACAAGAAAAATAGCATTGCAGATCCTCGCCAGGACTTGTTTTGTGTGGTGTTTGTGTACTGCTGTTACGTAATTAAAAAAGGCTATCATTAGAAATGCCACTTTATAACTGCTGGTAGTGATGACCGGGTATCAAGACGTTCCGCTTTGATGCAACCTCACTTTTATTGGACACCTGACCCTAACCCATGACATTTTTCATTATTATTCAATTTAATTCAGAATGGGATTAAAATAAATTCAATTCAAATCAAATGGAAAATCAAATGTGTACAGTCCTGCTTTGGAGTCATCACAATGAACCAAAACAAGCAAAAAGCAAAGATTAAGTCATCAGGAGGAACTTGGATAGGATTCGCATTTCAGATGCTACCATTCATCCATCTATCGGGACCATACTCTGTGTAAAGCGTTGGTGCTGCCTAAGCAGTCTCTTTGGCTATTGGGCACAATCCTGGGTGGGTCACCACTCTGACACAGAGATGCTACCCCTCTACCCTCAAACCCATCCAGGCACTACCAAGTGAGCCTTTTTCAAAAATAAATAAATAAATGAAAAATCAAAATCAAAAAGAACCCAGATCTAAAAAAAATTAAATAATTATGGCTTTCAGACCATGTGTCCGATCAAGTTGAAATTTAAAACATATATTTCCCCATCACTACGAGATCATAATTGTGAAGTTTCATGTTGATTGATTAAGCGGTTCCAGAGAAAACTTTATTTAATATTTTTCTTCAATCCAATATAGCTGCAAAACTATGTGACCTATCAATTATTCCTGAAGAAACTTGTAGACCCAAGTTGGGGAGTACTGGTGTGAAGTTTCCCCACGATCTGTCCAGCTGTTCTAGAGAAGAATATTATTATGGGGTTTAGGGTAAATACAATATGGCTGTCAAACCATGTAACCTATGACATCATATGTGTGAACCTTTTGTTCCTCATGGATAGTCAAACATGTAAAGTTTTGCCTCAATCTGTTCAGCCCCTTCAGAGGAGAAGATTTTTGAAGGTTTAATTTTTTTTTTTTTTAATGGCTACCGAATCACGTGACCGATGATGTCATGAAATTTATTTCCTGTGAACCACTTTATCCTAAGATGACCCTCAAAACTTTTCATACTGATCAGATGTAGTGTTCTACATATGCAGTTCTGAAGTCATAACGAAGGCACCGATGACCATTTTTAAAAATCACACTTATTCCCCACGAGGAGTACTTGCTATGTGCCAAGTTTCAATTTTTTCCTTGGTGCGGTTTCAGAGATAGAGGTCCAAAGTGTTTCCGTTTTTCAACATGGGTGCCACACCGCGTGACCTATGACATCATAATGATCATTTAATCATTCTACAGGAGTTGTTGCACCTCTAGTGAAAATTTTGTCTCAATCTGACAAGCGCTTGCGGAGAAAAACACTAAAGTTCTGTGCGGACAAACAGACAGACAGACAGACCCAAAGGCAATACCCTTTCCTTCGGTGAGGGTAGTGAATGCTCACCAATACAAACTGCTTTTGTGTTTTATGGACTATCGAGCTCACTCATCGCTCCAGTTGCACGTGTACTGGTGCGGCAGGCAGTACGCATTCGGACATCTATGCCAGCAGAACCGGTGGTGGTACTGGTGACACTTGATATTGGGGAAGAGATCCTAAAACATTGCATGAAGGTATTCTGTTTTATCGCACGCTGTTTCTCCCTGTAGATCACCTTGTAGGTAGCAAAATGAAGATGTTGATTCCCTCCCAAAGTTTAAACTTCGCTCCAGGTTTGGGGGGGTGCCATGATGCTAAAAAATATGAGCAAGTGTCGGACCACTTGATATGGTAAGGAGCATGTGTACAGCACACTGAAGCGTTGCTTGGCGTTTTGGTGAAATTTCCCCAAAACGCACTGCGACAAGGCAGACGCGTGAAGCGTGCAATTAGAAATGAGGTGCTCACCTTGTTCTCGCCAAATACTGTAGTTTCCAAATCGCTAAACTTTGAACCACAGCGTTTATATGAAATTTTTGGTGTCTATCGATGAATCATTTCACTTGGAAACCGTTCAAAGCGATTACCTTTAAAGTGAGGGAATACTGTATAACTTAAAATTGCATGGTAGAGAGTACTGATGATCATGCAGTAAGCTGAATTCCAGGAAAGTCTTCCTTTTACTTGCTTCCACCTCCTCCCTACCCTACCTTCAATCCCAACATCACTGCACCACCGTTCTCATCATGATGCCTCTGCTCATGCTGTGCAGCTCGGTGTACTTTGTGCACCCCCGCAGTGTGCTGTCCTCTGGGCATTTGCTAGGTGCTTATTTTGCAATCTATTCAAGCTTGCGCTCCTACTGTTTCACCGCCGTAAATTGTCTTGTTCAATGCTGTTCATTGTTTACCTGATGTGGTGGGGGTTTCTTTCTCCTTTCTTACTTTTTCTCCCTCTTCCTTTACTCCGTTAACTTTTCCTTTGCTCGTGTTTAAATGTCTCAAGGAGCATGATGTTTGCACCAATGAAAATAATTTTGTAAAAGCCAAAATATATGGTATTTCCATCAAAAGTAGTGTCCAAGAAGCAAGGAGGAGCGAATGAGTGGTGAGAATGCGGAATGTCCGAAGCTTAAGGGTTACAAAAGAATAAAAACGAACTTTCTTTTTCCCCCGACAACGATTCTATAGAATGGTAAAATATATTTAAAATTTAAAAGCTTGTAAATATATCAGATGTAGGATACTAGGATAGCACAATGGCATCAACATAGCATCTGGGATTTGAAACTGGAATCTGAGTATCATGACTTATGTGCTCACGGGAAACGGCAAATAGACCAACCTTTTGTCAGGTGAGCACTTGTTCTGCATGAAACTGTCTTTGTTTGGATATGTGCATTTTCTACAACAATCATACATGGATTTCCTTGTGAACTGTGTCAGACGGAGCATGTTAACATTGCACTTATTCCCATAGTCACACCACGTTTGGGCACAAAGTTCCCCGCAGGGGTTCTCCGAGGCCCTGCGGCTGTGTTTGGGACCTGGTGATTAGAGCTGGGGGTGGTCTGACCTTTGTGGCCCTGCTGAAGATGCTGGAATGGCTTCGTGGTACCCCTCCTGCCACTGCTCTGCTATTCCCGTCACATCACCAGGCTTTGTCACCAAAGGCTGGTGTTGCCGGCTTATTGATTGAATTCCTCCTGGCGCTGTGTGGCCGGTGATAGCTGGGCCGCTGAGCGTTTTTGGCAACTCTCACTGGCCTTTGTCCCCCTCATGCTGGTTCACTCCAAATATACTAATCTCAGTCCTTACCACTGACAGTACCTTTAAATCGTCACATCACACTTCCTGCTGTCTATTTGTAGCCAATGGGAAAAGTTTCTGCATTTATTTTCATTGTCTTGCATCTTATACTTCAAAACATTCAGCATTTCAGCGGTTCGACAAAGTGTTACAAATTATTGCTTTATTGCAAGATATTTTATCATCATGTTATACATGTAAATTAAAGGCCGTTCAAGGATGATGTCGACTGACATTCTCGACTCTGAGCAAGTTATACAGGAAGTGACATTAATGGAGGTAACTTGATTGGGGCAGATGGGTGATGGTTTCTGAGGTTGGTGCAACGCAGGCATGATGGGCCGAATGGCTTCCTCCTGCCCAAAAGTTCCTTGTGCATCCTTGTAATGCTGGTCAAAACATTCTGGGTAAAACCAAGATGGTGGTCATCCAGTCATGTAGGCTGTGGAACACAGCTGTATCATCAAACCAGCTGAAATCTACAGGAGAATCTATACAATTTGATGATGCATGCCTTTCACATAGTTTCTTATTTAAATGGTGCGGTGCGTTAAATAGCTATTTATAAGCAGTTGAATTGATAATTTTTGAAAATCACCAGATTATTACACATGTAATTGCAGAAGAATTTGATGTAGGTGTTGGAAATGTGAAAACGATCTTTCATTCTCACTTGAAATTCCCCTGAGGTTAGTACACGGTGGTGGGTAACCTGGCATTTTATTGTCAGGTAACCAAGGACCTCATGTTCTATCAAAAGGCAACTCGGCTCGCCTTCACTTTGCTTTGAATCGCCACTTAAAATGAGTGACATCGAACATTTTGAAAATTTCTAATTATTCTTACTCAGATGTCAACATCACCGTCATGCATATTATCAAGTTGTTTGAACTTTCTTAATACAAGAAGATAATTTGTAATACTGGCCACCACCGGGTGGCACTATACGGTACACATTTATATAGGGAGAATTGGTGTCTTTCCACCACCTTGAACCCCATCCCCTAGATATGCTACCCAGACAGAAACCATACTTGGGGTACCCTTGAGCAACGTGCAAAATCTTGTTGGATTTTGCTGGATAAACATAAAAACAAACAACCAAATAAATATACAAATTCACTTTTATAGTATCGATACTATAGCCTGTTTGATCGTGTTCATGTCACAGGTTGTTAATGTATTAGTTTTACGCTCAGGGGTGTTCATTCTCATCTGGCTGAACATTGTGTGTAAATCATTGTTTAACTTTCCATACATACCGTAAAGCTACGAGGAAATACAGTTGCATTTTAGTCATGAAATGCAAAATATTTCTCTCACGTCTTGAAACAACATTACTCGCAAGGAACTGAAAGTTCTAAAATATTTTGTTTGATGAGCTGGTGTCACGTCTCAAATGAAACGAGGAGCTGAGCATGACATTTTGTTTTATCATTCAGATTTGTACATTATGGTTCAAAATCCTTGCTAATTAAAACGATGTTCCCTGAATGTTGCCGATGCAGTACCCACGATAGATTGGGGGCAGATTTGCATCATTTCTAGGAGCACAGCAATGCCGCCAATGCAGTGCTGCCTGTACAGTGACAGGAAATTATATGGCTAGGGTAGAGGCACACAATTTTCTGCTCCATTCAAAAGGCACAATCGCATATTTTACGTGGAATCGTTGAATGCCAGTAAATGGGACACCCGTCTCTTGACTCGCCCTCCGAAGGAGGGCGCTCGTTGACGCAAGCCCCTGCCTGCAAAGCAGTGTATGGTCCAGTTGGGAATCAAACGCAGACGAGACATCTCAAATGCTATTGTGCGATTTGTGGGCTATGCTCTCTTCCCTCATTAAGTTCTCCTCCAAACCCTTGTTCTCTTGTCATTATGCGTAATTATTATTATTATTTTGTTGTAGTGGTACACACCAAATTTACATACCCCGCACACGCGAAGCGAAAAGTGGGGTTAAGCAATTGATTGCGCTTGTCTGTCTGTCAGTCTCTGTCTGTCCACAAACGTCAGTTTATAATCAACGAACAACTTCGCTTCAATTGAATGTTATATTTTGAACACAAATCAGAAAATGAATCGGAAAACCAACCTGCAACTTAGCAGTACTTCGGCTCCGAATTTGTCCCGATCGCGCGTGCACAGAGAGGAGAGATAATATTTTACTCTGCCTGTCTGCCTGGCAGTCAAACAAAATTGAAATCATTTCAGACAAGAAATGTACTGTTTTTAGCGATGTCATAAAGGACACAAACCACAGGTGCGAAGAATTAATGGCACGTGTTCGATGGGGTGGTAGACATGATGCTGCATCAACAGCAATAAACACCCGAAATAAATATTTCCACAACCTTTAAAATCTTTATTTTAGTTCAATTTAGTTATAAACTTGAACACTGTGGAACACAAATCACCTTTTTGGCACTTTCAAAACCCTTCTGTTTAGCAGTACTTGGACAAAATGGCATTTTACATCATCTCGACCAATCAAGTTTGCTCCTCACAAGCCCTGCCCATGTCATTGTTTCTCAAGACTATGTGGGGTCAGTGTTCTATCAATTCTGTTGTTCGTAATATCTTACTTGGATCACAGATTCTTGGTATTCTGTTCCAAATATGGATTATTTTCACATGGACGATTTTGGGCGACGATGGTAACCAAGTCCGGCAAAAAGTTGTGATGTTCAAACTACTGTGCTGGTGTTTTGTACCAGCTCGTTACCACTGTTGGTAACAGATTTACAGATTTGCCTTGAAAGTCAGTGTTCACTGGAGTGGAACAGCCTGCAGTGTGCAATGTCTGCAAATAGCCAGCTGATTCACCAGCGAGGATTGTTTTTCGTTTTTTTATTCATATCTCAACCACTGTGTTTTTAATAGCAACCTCTCGTAAGGTGCGGTACGATTTTGGAAGAAGAATGATGCAAACATATCTATGTTTAGATTCTACCCATTGAGCAAGAGTGATATGAGTGTTGAGTATTGAGTGGGTTTATTGCATCGTGTCATCTTGTAGTGTCATGTCAATTTGCTCCTTCACCTAGATTCAAGCAACTTATTTGAAATGACGCTCAATGGCATCTGAAGATTTGCATTTTGCTGCTTATAGGTACACCTTGTCTTCGGATTACAGGCTGCGTTGTACGTCAGTGCTGGTGTTTAGTGGAAAGAGGCAAATCATGAAAGGAAAATGTGAGCAAATATGTGCAGTCGTGTTTTGTTTCTGTACATGTGACAACCACAGAAATGGAGAGAATTTCAATTGAGACTCCGTGATGGGCAACAAAGTATGCAAAGCATCCTCGGCATGCTGGCACAGCGTCTTCACTTTAGGATGAGCTCCGTTCGCATAGTGGAATCTCCACAATACCGTGCAATGGGTGTGCTCGTCTGGAATTCACTGCTCTGGCCCAAAACGCCCTTTCCCTTTTTTAGCCACAGCCGAGCTGTTTTTGGGCCCAAAGCCAACCACAGAAGCTCTTCCAAAGAGCTATTTTAACCATGTAGCTTCACTGCTATGTTGGGAGAAATGACTGCTGCTGACATGTTTGCTTTGTTTGAAAGACATTTTCTCTAGTGGTCTGGTTTTTCTGCTCCACCACATTCCTACGGCGTTCTGGTGGAGATTTATTTTTACTTTATTATTTTTGGAATACGTATCTCTGTTTTCTGACATTCAAACCATTCGAAGCAACGATTCTTTGGAGGGGCGTGGGCACCGTCACGTCGATCCATTCCTTCATCGAATTCCTGGAGAAGTAACCTCAGATAATTAACACCTAGCATCTGCAGTTTGCAAAAATATGTCTTTTTGCTGACATCAAATCATTTTCGATGGAAGATCTCATCGTCGTTGAGGGGTATGTAAATGTCGAATAAGAACTATGTACCTCTGATTTGGTCTCCACAAAAGACTTACATACGTCATGGAAAAAGGATTTGACATGATCTGGCATGATAATGATGATGATGATGATGATGAAGATGGAAATGGAGCTTGTCATGAGTGGGCCCCTCCAACCAAACATCACCGCAAACTTGTGCTTTGAGGGCTTGTTTGAAAGTTTTTTGGCATGCCCTTTCGTAAGCACCAGTCTCATTAATGTGACTCATCATCGCGTGTTTGTTTGTCTTCACGAACACAAGCCTACAAACCTGAAGGGGGCGCAAGGTCTCCTCTACTGAATGGTGGGCTTTTTTTATTATCCTGTGGTCTTTCTTTTATTATTTCGGTCTGTTCTAGCTATTTTGAATGTCATGTTTTTTGTTTACAAGGATCCTCTTCCTGTGAGTCAGTCAATTTAGATCCTCGGTGGCTATTGATCTTTGTATAGTGGTGACATTTTTTTTTATCCCTGATGACGTTAAGCTTTATCGGCATCAGTTGGTTTTTTTTTGGGGGGGGGGGGTTGGCTTCAACTACAGATATTTTAAGTTCTGAAGCAGGCCAGGTTTCTATGATGTCCTCTCATTCAACCGCTAAACAATGTTCATGCTCTCAATAATGCTAACGTCACACTAGGATTACTGCAAACCCAATGTTATCAAGCTTTACTGCTTCAGCTGCTTGGACTGAGACATTTTTCAGCTGCATCTTCTCTCGAGCCCTGACAACTCATTGAGAATATTGTTGCCAGGTTCGTAGAACAGGCTCGTAAATTTCATTCCAGCAATCCTAATCTCAAAACACTTCACTGGCTCCTCATACGTCGGTGGATAGATTTTGGAATTGTTCTGATAAAAAAAAAAATCAAATACGTGATCAAAACACTGGGAATCGTCCGGTAGTTCCCGGCACGAGGATGAAGGCTTTCGGTGATCGAGCATTCCTCATAATTATATGCTCTTCAATATTAAGTCAAACTCTCTCCCTTTTCGACTTCGTACGGTCTCATCACGTAAAGGTTTTTTTTAATCTCCCCTAAAAATCTCATATTTTCACACTTTCTCTCTCTTGATCTTTACCTTTCTTACCTCTCCCATTTTTTGTGAAGCTCTTTGAGATTCCATTTTTAAACAGAAGTGCAGTATATTTAAAAAAAATAATAATAAAAGGATTAATTGATTTGATTGATCAACGTTTTGGATGTTGGTTTCCTGCTGGGTGGTTGTTTCTCTCGTGTTTCAGATTTCAGAGTCAGATTTCCGCTGGGCGAAAGGCCAAGTCTTATCTTTGCACCTGTGTGACTCTTACTCTTGTAGCTTTTTTATTCTGCTGGGACATATGTGTTGCAATTTAACTTGGCTTTTCCCCTCTTCCATTGTAGAAAGAGCAACGTTAACAGATGAGCGATACATTCTCTTCTCCTGCAGAAAAAAACAAACAAAACAAAACAAAACGAGGGACAACAGGGATGATAGTGTCTGTTCCTCGGTGTCTGGCACAGATAATGAGCAATGTTGTGTTTTTTTTTTTTGTTTACAACCTCTGATATGAGACCCAGGGTAGGAACTGTTAGTCTTGTGGAGAAAACGTCCATGTTCCAAAATGACAACTTTGGCTATCTAGTCATGAGACGGGTACCATGGTTAAATTGAGAGGAGATGAACGTTAGGGGATTTGGCCAGGTGTGGGTGAAGTATACGGGAAGCACGGTGCTGTGTATTTACGTACGTAATAAATAGAAGGCTCATGACCAGTCGTTATGTTGCACAAAGCCCACCGAGATCTTGGCCTTTGTCAGCCTTAAACTTTGCTGAAGAAGCATTAGGGAACTTCTTGGTTTATTTGCACTCACAAACAAACCACTAAGTTGCAATTAAATTGGCAAGAACGACCGCTTTCAGCTGCTTTTGTTCATGCAGGAAACTTTGCAGAGGGTGCTGCCATTGTGGTCAAAATGATTTACGCATTCACGCAGGAGGTGGTGGTGGGGGGGGGTTGCTTATCCTTTGGTTAGATTTAACAGACCTTATTATCACCAGCTCTTCAGCACATGCCTCGTGTCACCATAATATAGATCTACTTGTACAGATCCAGCTGCTTTGGTTTTTGATAAGTGGGATATTTCAGCTGGTCAGCACGTGCCGAATAAATAGAAGCAGGCTTGTGTGAAGATGAATCATGAAAATTGTGTTGAGGCATGAATAAGTTTACATAAAATGCAGACAGTGGCTTCCTTTTCTGTTTTAAATTGGATAATGCGAAACTCTGTGTGTGTTACTTTTGAAGCCAAACTTGGTCTTTGCTTGTAGAGCACGGACTAAAGAAAAGAACAAAAGGGATTTTGTTGGGTCGAGGATGATTGAATGTGCAGTGTTACGGCATTAATGTTTTTACTCTTACACTGTTACCAAACAAAGAAGTGATGCTGTCAACCTTGTACTTTATCAATATTATTTAATTTGTCCCCCTGGCCACCCATTTCAATCCCCCCCCCCAATTTCTCCACCAATTCGCTTCTTGGGGTAAGGGACATTGCGAAATATACCACAAATACATTCAGCAACGGTCACGTGATCTTCATGCTTCAGTCCAATCCCTACTTCTGCCATTTTTCAACCGTCCTGCTCCACTTTAACTATGGCATCTCACTTCTCTCGCCAAATTTCATCGCATCTCCACCGTACGTCGCTTCATGCCCCCCCCCCCCATCCTTCGACGTTCAGCACAATTGAGATGTGTGTATCCCTTCTCCCATGAATCTTGTCTGGGACTTCAGGTAAACGATAACAGCAACAAAAGTGGCACCAACAGCCAGCACTATGTAATGAAGTCCATCAAACCGGCGTTCTTGATCAGCCAAAGCAGAGGCCGGTTTTTTTTCTGGGGGCAGAAAGGCACTTTGTTGACCGAGTTTCATTGGGACATTTTTAGGCAACGGACGGAGAGAGACCATGCTTACATTTACATTGTTTGGATTGTTCATCGGAAATCTGATGACTCGATTGGAGTGTTAAGAGCACATTGTCTGTCGTGTTGTGTTTCATTCGTGCAGGCGGTCCTGATGCCAATGATTTGTTAATGCACAGCGGGCTGATTGTGTAGGTTTTTTTTCCTTTTTGCGAGGGCGGGTTGCCTGCCGGGACGTCGGGCTTGCATTAGTGGCGCCCAGAAAGCACACTGCACGCAGCCGCACCTAATGCCTTGCAGCTTCAACACTTCGGCTCTTTCAGATCTGCTACGTCAGGAAGAGGCGTACGAGAGCATGCAAAAAGCCAGGGAAGTTAGGAAGCTGCATTGTGTAATTCCCATTGTTGAAGATTGGTGGAATGAATTTTAACATAGTTGTGTGGCATCCATGGCTTTTTGCATGACCTGCTGTCTGTTTAAGTGAGTATTTGCAGCTGAATTTCCCACTAAGTTGTTGATATTGAGTTGGCATCCGATGCCTTCCACACGAGACCTGGCCCCTGCAGCTGATAGAGGCCTTGCAGTGCAGTTGTAAATCTCTTGACCCTGTCCCAGTCACAACTGGTGAGACACCTGGGGAAACAGAAACTGCATACCAGAAACAACCTCGTCTTGCCCACCACCCAGGCAGAAGTTCCCTCCATCTGTCTGTGGTTGTGGAACCACAATGTTAGCAATGGTACAACCTCACCTGGTGAACTGAAAGTTTACCTGCTGATGAGATTGCCAGTTTTATTGCAGGGGGAGGTTCCAGTAACTTGTTAACGGTGGTTATGTGATTTGCCACGTGCTCGGTAATATCTTCCATGGTTCTGCTCCCACTTTGGTTGTCATTTTTAGCACAATTTGTGTCAAGTGATCCATTTGATGGGAGGGGCAACGGTTACCTTCGTTCGTTTTTCACACGAACGTGCACTCTCAGCACGATCCCCCATTAAACCACAGCTGATGTTTGCAAAAGTGCAACCCGTGACCCTGTGAAACGCGTCTGGGTCAGGTGATAGTCGGTGAATGAATGGCTGATCTGGAATGTTCGAGATTTGTCAGCCAACCTCCTATTTCACACTTTTGTAGTCCTAATTGCAAAACAAGATTAGTTCTTCTTTGTTATTCACGTGACTTTACTGTGTTTGATGGCACCGTAATTATGCCCAATGACAAGGGAGTGCTCTTGAACCCATTGTTGGAGCTTGAAATCATAATTTACTTTTGGGTAATATCAGCTTATTGCTTCCTTCATCGGAAATCGTGTTCATGGAAATATTCTTGCACAGAAAGGCTGTGCAGCCAGTTGTTTGGTAAAACACGATGCAGCGGCACGCCAAATTCTGGGAAATCCACGTGGCTTAGTGTCAATGTGCGGTAGCTTGGGTAAGTGGCACCAGTGGGTGGGGATCTATTGGTGCAACTGTTGCAGCATGTGTCCTGCCGTGCTTGCTGGGTCAGGGGTTCAAATGCGGACACGACCCATTTAGGCAATAGTATTTCGTTAATAAAAAAAATGAACACTTCTTGCACCAATTCTGTCCTTAGGACATCATCTTGAGCCTAGCTCGAGATAATTTGTGCCCAGTTCACCATTTGATGCATCACAGGATATTTGTGTGCCTCGCATGGTCAGTGATTCTCGAGGAAGCATTGTTCCCAGGCGCTGTATGCTCCAAACCCACGTAAGCACCTTCTGGCACCTCCGCTGCTTATTCAGCCGCCGCCTGTAATCATGCGGCTGTTACCCGGTCCAGCATGTTCCCACGAGTAACTAGGCTGCAGGCAGGCTCCCTGCTAGATGAGCCCTGGGGGCAGCTGCAGCGTCAGCGTGAGACGGACGCCATGCCATCGCCACACCCTTTGCCATTTGCTGCATTTTTCTTTGCCCCATTTTGTCTTTTCACATGATTGCAAAAATGCAAATGGCAAAACAGCACAAACAAAAAGAAATATTCGTGTGTCGTCAACATAATCTAGGCTCTTTACAATGCATTCTGCAAAGTTGCCATGTTGCTTTCATTTCCTTGGAGGTATTGTGCGAGCAGGCCATGCGTAATCTGCGTCAGTGAAGTTTTTAAACTTCAGCATTCAGGTTTGATTGCCACACCTGCTTTAGATAATTTGCTTTCGTGTGTGCAACACTCAAAATTGATGTTGAAAATGACAGGTCATTATTTTTTTTCCCCCCCTTTCCTTTTTTTTTTTTGCCAAAATGTAACTTGTTCGATCGACAAACTGGTGGTCGAATGACATGCCAGGTTGTGGAAAGAGGGTCAATTAATGGCGGATGGGTAGGCAGATGTAATGCAACAAGGATTATGAAAAAAAATCATTACCTTAAAGGGAGATGTACAGTCTCATCTGGTTGCTGAAGCCTAACAACCACCGGTAATATAGGGTTTCATCTCTGATAGACTCGTCGGTTTGGTAAACCAGTCGCAAAGACTTTAAACAGTAAGTTCAGGCCGGCTTTGCTTCCTTATTATGAGCCTAATGTGGTGAGCTTGTATTGACCAAGCTTTAGCGCCAAGGCCACAGCGTGTCTTTAGCAGAAATGTGCCACTTCATAAATACATATGGTGCAGGCACAGCATGCTGAGGCCTTGGCAGGTTCCCAATGGAGTTAAGTTACATGGCAATCTTGTACATCTCCTCAGGGCATTTTGCCTGTACATTTCTTTTGTTTCCCCTTGTTCTCTGTTCTCCGGGCTCAGAACAACTTGTGTGTGCTTTGCACCAATTCCTCATGTTTAGATCTGCACAAACTAGGATGTGCCGTGCTGTGCTTTTCTGCCCATCGATTTCCTGTTGAGATATATTGACACTTCTGTTTGAAAGAGTCTGTATGATGTGGGGTGGTGAGGAGTGGGGGGAGGTACTGTGTGTCTGTGTGTGTGTGTGTGCAAGAAGTTTTGAAGTTTGGCACTCCCTCAATGCTGTAATAAAACCACGTCTGCATCTCTATCATATAGGAATGGGGCTTTCAAGGCTGTTCGGAGAGGACTTTTGCATGTCGAGGAAAACACAATGGGCTTGGGCCTGCATTCTTCTGATTAGTTTCAGACTCTTTGTTCTGAAGTTATACCTACTGTAAGGTTCCTTGCCTTTTCATTGGCAGGGAAATACAGCGATCCATTTAACCGCTGAATGGCTTTTTTTCCAGCATGTTGGACTCGGGCACGGAACCCCATGTTCTGCATCACTATCAGAACTGGCAAGCATTCTCAAAAGAATCCAAATGTTGTTTTTTTTTCATGTTCAAGAGTCGATGGCTTGAAAAACACCTCCTCCATATCTTGTTGAGTTAATCACTGCACCATTTGTCTTGAGCTTAATGCCAGTTTTCAGCTTTGGCACCATAATTCCATTTTGCCATGCCACCACTCTGCAAGCATCCAGCTGCAAAACAGCAAACTTTCTGGCTATTCAATTTTTGAAATGTACAAGTTTCACATTTCAGGTTTTTTTGCAATTTTAAAATTAGCAAGGGCACAGCAATGCTCCCACACTTTGAGTGATACCACATATATATATATATATATATATATATATATATATATATATATATATATATATATATATATATATACACATCTTTCGAACCCCTCACTCACTCACTGATATCAGTGTTTAGTACCATATCGGTGGGGTCGAAAGCCGAAATTTTGCATGCTGATGCAACTAAAGCCAATATCCCATGAAAAATAAAAATAAATCGCCAAACAGTCGCAAAATATCCGTGATATCGGTAAATAACCAAAAATATCTGTGATGTCCGTAAATAACCGAAAATATCCATGAAAAAAAGTCTGCCGACACAGACTCTGTCTGCTCAATGCAGGTTACGTTACCCAAGACAATAGAGCTTACACTGGAACTGGTTGCCTGGCAATGGTAACAACCAACTGTTGTGCCTCTTATTTCATAACTTTTGCCATATTTACATAAAAAATTACTTGAGCTGTAAACATTTTTTTTTGTATACATAGTCAAGGTTTGTGGAAGAGCTCGTACTGGTACACTGAATCGATCAGGGCACACCAGGACAAAAAGAACAGTTGAAAGTGTGGGGTGGGGGACGGGACACCAACAGAAGAGTTCATGGCCAAGATAGATGCAGACATGGACGGAGAATGGTTGTGGGGAGGAATGAGGGTCAGGAGAGCATGTGTGGGTGGACAAGATGGATACAGAAGGAACCTCTCAGGAGGGAAAGCTGGAAATTTGGAAGGAGGAGGGATTACGGTGGGTTGGGGAGGGTGGTTAACGAGGGTAGAAATGATCATGGTTTTGGATTAGGGATGATCTTAGATGGTGGTGAACAGCTGTCTTGAAGACCTCGCAGGAAGAATGGGATTGAAGAGAATGTGGAAGTTGGTTCCTGCAGAAATCTAGGGGGAACAAAGCTCAGAAAGAGCAGAGGGTGCAAGACCAGAAAGGAGCTTGAATAAGACAGAGAGACCACCATCCTATCTGTGATGGCGAAGTGATAGGCCAATGGTGATAGACCTCGGCTTCATCGTGGGAGATTCTAATCATCTTGAATTTCCCGGTTTCCACGACGTCAAGCTGAGCAAGATGTCAAGCAGGGGAGCCAGCCGAGAAGGGAGAGCAGTACTCCATCAATCTGTGGATGAAGGCCATGTCGGTGGATCAGAGTTCAGGTGTTCCAAGAAAGGACTTTATGCAACAGAGCATGCCCAGTTGGTGGCTGACTTTGAAATGTGGTTTGCCCATGAAAGATCATGAGACTCGGGAGTTTGAATGACTGAACTTCTCAAGAGGATTGTTAAGTAAGTAGATATAGGGTGGTGGGGGGTTTCCAGATGGTCCTTTCATAGAGAGATAGTGAGAGTGTTAGATTTGTCAGTATTGAAAGACATATTCCATGTCTTTGACCAACTTGTGGTTTTTTTTCAAGGCCTGAAGAGAGGGAAGAGGCTACAGCCTACCTGTCTCAAGGATGACAGATGTCATGGCGGAGGGTGGAGTCATCAGGAAATAGATAAAGAGGATTTTCCAGAGAGTCAGAGAGATCATTGATGAAGATCAGCAATAGGACTTTGAGGCACTCCAGCCATGACAGGGAGAGGAGATGAAAAGATTCCATTGAGTGCCACACGTTGGCTCTGAGAGTGGAGGAAGTCAGTAAGCCACGTGTGGAGTTGGCCTTGGATGCCATAGGCAAAGAGTTTGGAGAGTAAGGCAGGATACCAGACTGTATCAAAAGCATGAGATATGTCCAGAGAGACGGCCCTGGTCTCATGTCTGACATTGAGGACCTCCATCCATTGTTGGGTAAGTAGAAGCAGCATGTCCAAAGTGGAGTGATTTGGTCTGAAACCAAATTGGCGAACTGAGATGTACTTGTTGGAGAAAATTATTGATTTCACATCAACTGTGATGATGGATTCCATTACCTTTCTGATGATTGTAGGTAAGGTGATAGGTCTGTAGTTAAAGGGATCAGTTTTTGTACCTTTTCAAAATATAATTCAGTGATATTGACTGATTTCCATGCATATGGAAGATGAGCTCTGGCAAATGATAGGGTGAAAAGGGCAGAGAGAGAATGGGAAAGAGTAGCAGACCAGGATTTTAGGACATATGAATAAAGAGCTCATGCTAATCACAAATTGTTGATTTACTTGAGTTACTTCACAATGGGCATTTAGAACAGTCAAAGAAGAACAGAATTTATACGTTAGAAAGGAAACAATTACAAGTGATTCCAACGTCTATGTGTCTGATCGATGTTGCACTTGACTCTTCAATATGTTTGAAATATTGCTAACTAGCACGGGTACCCCAGTGTTGCGCAGTCTATTTTTGTGGGGGGCATAACACACTTCCCTACACCCACTAAGGAATGGGTCAGGGATCATTTAATATTACCTTTCACATTGTTACAAAGGCTTAAGCACTATGGAGTGGTTTAAAATAGAAAATCCCCAAAACTATTTATTTTCGAATTTTTAAAAAAAATTGTTTTTGTCAAAAACACTCCCTTGCACTCACACTGGTTTATTTACTATAGCATATTTACATTAAAATATTAAAACAATCCACATCAACAAATATACGAAGCTTATATTTATAATGTCTGCACATCGGATGAACCCGAGTAGTTGCTTGCGCTGACTCGCTCACTGTTATAAATGTTTGCTACTTTCTAGGTGGTGGAGAAAGCTGAGATTTTGCGTACTGCTGCAACTCGAAGCAATTATCCCAGAAATAATCACAAAACCACTAGAAGGTTTCCATAAATTAAGTTATGCACGAATAAAAGTCGGCCGGTGCAAACACTCTCTGCTCACGTTGGGGTCACGTGACACAAGAAAATGGAGCTGACACTTGACCTCTTGCTTTCAAAAGTTCCCATCGCGAGGGTGCTATGGAACATCCTGTCATCCCTCCACAATGTTCCCGACCCCGAGGCCCAACTCTCAATCTCAGACTCAGACAAATGAACAAAGTGAAACAGACACAAAATCCAAGCCGCCATCTTCTAAGTTGATTGTTGACTAAATCAATATTCAGGCACGATGACTTCCTCGGCACAGCAGCTGAGATGTTTGGATTTGTGGGAACTTCTTGGTCGAAGTCCACACTCGCTGCTCATATTGAATAAGAAGAAAAAGCTGCAGCGAAATACAGGGAAACGGTCTTAGCAATAGAAAGATCAAATCTCTGTGGATTATGTCATCACGTATGATGGCCAATCAGTCATCATGCATGATGATGTAAGGACGCCGTCCTTGATGCTCATAAACCATTACTTCGTGACATTGGATCACCAGCTTCATCTGGAGATTTGCACACCCAGTGGTTTTACGTTGGATCGCTGAGAAATGACGTTGCTTCAATGGCCATGCACCCGTGAGCCCTTTGATGACTGGTAACAGGCCCCTGTTAGCCTCGCTGCACCTCATTGGCCGGGATTTTGACTCGCCAATACTCCCTCACCTCCATCTGCTGTTCTTGCAGGGCACATGTGGTCCACCATCAACACCATTCTGGTAAAACTCCCAATATCCAGAATCGCTGCTCACCTCCATTCATTCGTTACTCTTTTTTTCCCCCACCAATGGAACCAACTTCCACATTCTCTTCAATCTCATACTTCCCTTCAGGTCCTCAAGATGCTGTTTTTCACCATCTTAGATCATCCCCCATCCAAAACCATGATCTTTTTTTTTAACCACTGTTAGCCCCTCATCCCAAATGTCCGGTGTTTCCATCCTGAGAGTTTCCTTCTGTATCCATTTTGTCCACCATATGGGTCTTCCCTGAACCCTCATTCCTCCCCACACCCATTGGTTGCCGAAGTCTCCCTCTATTTTATCCTTCAATCCTGATGTTGGTGTTTCCTCCCTCTCTCTAGTGTTCCTTTTCTTCTGTTGCACCCTGATCAGTTCACTGTTCTCGCTCTTCCACAAGCCTTGAGCTTGTACACAAAAAAAATAGGACCGCCTGTCCTGAAGCTCACCTGTATCAGGAACAAGAATCACTCAAACCCCCCACAGACCCACTAAGACCCTGAACTTTTGAAATGCCGTGAACAAGCTTTGGTACATCAAGGGCGATGAAAGTTGTGTTCAAGTTTCATTGAAATTCTGTGTGCAGTTCGGAAAACTGAGCAAATACCTATTTTGTGGCGTAAACCCCCCCGCCCCCCCAAACGTAAACCTCCTGAATGAGCGCAGATTTTGATGCGGTCAATACACCTTCGTTTGACATTAGACGTAAAGCTTGTGACAAAATTTCATCAAAATTGTGTGCTTGGTTCAAGCGATAATGACTGAAGTGTTTTCGGACTTACTGACTGACACTGACCTAAGGACACGGCTCGAACGCATAAGCTCACCTGACTAAAGTCCAGGTGAGCTTAAAATGGTTGCTCGACAACCTGGTGTCAGGTCAGGTTCGATCTGTGACCTGCTACAGGTACCATGTAAATCTGTACTAACCTGTTCCATAGTCGGGTTGTCGGCGACTAAACCGTCTCCCCCATCAGGTTTTCTGGTGAGGAGGGTGTTTGGATATGGACACCCAGCAGGATTAAAAAACAAAACCTGTCAAAGGGCGGAGGAGCTCCTTGTGAGCCAACGGCCATCCATATCTAGTGCCCAACTGTGTCTGCGGACGTCCTCCTGCAGTTGGGTCACTTCTTATTAGGAGGTTGGTGGCAGGATTTGCACTCCGGCCACCGTAAAACCCTTCATTCCGCAAAACGCAAAAAAATCTGAAAACCCACTCCGTGGGAGTACCTCCTGTGCAGCTTCCCTTCGCAGGGCAGCTCACCGGATGACGGGATTGGGGCAAAGCCTTCGGGACCCCCAATCTTTGATGGTAGGAGGGAAACCACGGGGTAACATCCCTGGGTCAGATTGCGGGAGAGTGTGTCGGAGTGGTGCTGAGGTGTCGTCCACCAGACGGCGGTCTCCTTGGGTTAACCTGAGGCGGTCCCTTCGGGTGGGTGCCTGGAATGTCCTATCCCAAAGAGAGGATGATCACCTGTCTCTGTTATCATCTGAGCTCAAGTGTTTGGACATCGGGATTGCAGCTCTCTCTGAGGTTCGGAGACCGGATTGCGGCGAGATAATGGTGGGTGGTTACACCTACTATTGGTCTGGTCGCTCTGATGGTTACCATAACCAAGGAGTTGCTGTAGCTGTGTCCAATAAGCTGACCCCAATGATAATTGAGGTAACACCGGTCAACGAGCGTATTATGAGATTAAGGATTCGTCACTCCTTAGGTGTCATTTCCCTGGTCTCTGTTTATGCTCCGACTGAAGGGAGTGATCTCACCGTGAAGGATGCATTCTACGCCACGCTCGAGTCTGTGGTTGATCAGTGCCCCAGACGAGATACACTTCTAGTCTTGGGGGATTTCAATGCATCGACTGGAACTGATAGGGATGGTTATGAGACATGTGTTGGTCCCCATGGGTCAGGAACTATGAACCAGAATAGCACTAAGTTCCTTGACTTTGCAAGAAGTCATGGACTTAGGGTGGCTGGTTCATGGTTTCAGCGCCCACAAGCTCATCGCTGGACTTGGTATTCCAACGCTGGCGGTGCGGCAAAGGAGATTGACCATGTCCTCATTGACGGTCGCTGGAGGACGATCCAGAACTGCAGGGTCTACCGGAGTGCTCAGTTCCTCAATACTGACCACAGGCTTGTTGTAGCAACTCTAAAGCTGCACCTTAAATCCTGGAGAATGGTACCATCCCAGCCTAGGCTGGATGTTGCCAAGCTCAGGGATGAGAGAATAGCTGAGGAGTTTGCGAACAGGCTGAGTGGACACTTGGGGGGGTCTGGGTGCTTTGGGGGGTCCTGAAGAGTTGTGGAGCACCTTCAAGACCACCGTCCTTGATGTTGCCTGTGGATGTCTTGGAGCTCACCGCAGGGCAAAGAAGAATTTTGTCTCTCAAGGGACACTGGATACCATTGACCAGAGTCGCAGGGCCAGGCTGAATGGCAGAGCTGAGCTGTTCAGGGAGCTGAGGCATAAAACTGTATGTGCACTGAGGGTGGACAAGGAGGCCTTTGTGCGAGGAATCTGTGAGGGGGTAGAGCATCACCTGTGGACAAGTGATTCTCGTCCCGCTTACAGCGGAATTCGCGCATTACGTTCATCCAAGCCCATCCCTCGGAGCACTGCAGTTCGAGCAGAGAGTGGTAGGCTCTTGACAGAGGAGTCGGAAGTGAAGGCCCGCTGGGCCGGTTACTTTGAGCGGTTGTACCAGGCTGATCCTCCAGCTGTCGAGTTGGACGTCAAGGGTGTTACAATCCCTGTTGCTGACCCTCGAATCAACTGTGGTCCACCTTCGCTTGTGGAAACACGGGCTGCGGTGAACCAGTTGAAACGGGGCAAAGCTCCAGGGATCTGTGGCATCCATGCCAAACTTCTCAAGGCTGGTGGAAATGCTGCACTCGTGTCGTTGTATGCAGTTTTGTGCTCTGCTTGGAACACAGGCATCATCCCAACTGACTGAAAGAGGGGCCTTGTTGTCCCTCTCTGGAAAGGGAAGGGTGATCTCCAAGACTGCAACAACTACCGAGGGGTGACGCTGCTCTCAGTGCCGGGCAAGGTCTTTGCTCGGATAATTCTTGATAGGGTTTGCCACCATCTGCTTGAGCACCAGCGTCCAGAGCAGTCAGGCTTTACACCAAAGAGGTCAACGATTGACCGTATCCTTGCCCTTCGTGTCCTCACCGAACGCAGACGAGAGTTTCGGCAGGGGCTGCTTGCAGCCTATGTTGATCTCTGTAAAGCGATCGATTCAGTGAATCGGGATGTCCTCTGGAGGATTCTTCGTCTTCGTGGGGTGCCACCAAAACTGATCGATCTGATGTCTGAACTCTACTCTGGTACTGAGAGTGCTGTGAAGTGTGGTGGTACCATCTCTGACTTATTTCCAGTTGTTACTGGAGTTTGTCAGGGGTGTGTACTGGCCCCCACACTTTTCAGCACTTGTATGGACTGGATTTTAGGGAGGATGTCGGAGAGATCAAGCTGCGGTGCATCGTTTGGGAATGTCAAGATCTCGGACCTTGATTTTGCAGATGATGCAGTCATCTTTGCGGAGAATTTAGATATCCTTTTGGGGGCCCTCGAGGTGCTGAAAGAGGAGTCGGAGCCGCTGGGATTACGGGTTTCTTGGGTCAGAACTAAGATCCAGGCTTTCGGTGACATCTTGGATGCTGCTGTCCTGTCTGTGTCTGTTTGTGGTGAGGATGTTGAGGTCGTGGAGAGATTCACTTACCTTGGCAGTGATATTCATGTCTCTGCTGACTGTGAGTCAGAGGTCAATCGACGTCTGGGTTGGGCCTGGGGAGTTATGGATTCACTGGATCATGGGGTGTGGCGCTGCCGGTACCTGTGCGGGAGGACGAAAGTCCGAGTCTTCAGGTCCTTGGTACTTCCAGTCTTGCTCTATGGATGCGAGACTTGGACTCTGACCAAGGATCTGAGATGGAGACTTAATTCCTTTGGTACCAGGTTTCTTCGGAGAATCCTTGGCTATCGCTGGTCGGATTTTGTGTCCAACGAGCGGTTGCTGAGAGAGACTCAGATGAGATTTGTTACCTGCATAGTCCGTGAGCGTCAGTTGCGGCTGGATGGACATGTGGCTCGTTTTCCTGACGCTGATCCTGTTCACCAGATTCTCTCAGCGAGGGAGTCTCATGAGTGGAGGAGGCCAGTGGGCCGACCACATGCCTCGTGGTTGCAGCAGGTTGACCATCATCTCAAGGAGATGGGGATGGGCCTGGCATCTGCCTGGGGGATGGCCAGACGGAGACCCCTGGAGTACCGGCGGAAAGTGGACGCAGCGGCGCGCTGTTCTGGCACATGCTTCCATACCTGACCTGACCTGACAACGCCAGCACAGGCCTCTTTCACCTCTTATTTTATAATTTTTACCATATATTCATGAAAAATTACTATAGCTGTAAACTTTTAAATAAAGATCTCATTCTAATTACTAATTCTTCATTTACTTGAGGTACTTAGCTGCTTACAGAAATGCAACCACAATCCACTTCATCATGTATATTTAGCTTATATTTATTATGTTTGCCTCAAGAATGCACCCAAGTAGTTGCTTCCCATGTGCAATCATGCCCTACTAGTGTATGCCCTACCCGAATATTCTTACGCAGTCTTAACTTATACTACGACAGGTGCCATCACGCACACACACAAAAACCCGAGGAAAATTAGAGATAGCCCAGAGAGATAGAAACATTTGAGGATTAACAACCTCTCAATACCTGTCATGGCTGGCAGACCTGCGCAACCCAGAATGCTTCAGAAAGGGGAGGAGGGAGAAATACTGAGTGTGTCTAGGGTGCGTGTTTGAGAGGTGCAAGTGTAATGTGACGAAGGGTGTGGCATAGTGTAAGAAGAAAAATGTGACATGAAGGTCAGTTCAGTTCGCTCTTTCGTTCGCTCTTGGATTTTGCTCTGAAAATAACGTACTTGGTCAGGCTTCCCGTGTTGATTGCTCTTTTGCGTCCACAGTAGACGAGATAAGATAGATGGTAGAAGAAGGATGCGTGAGAGAAAAGATCCTATCATAAATCGTGTAAGAGTCTGTATGTGTAACTGATGCTGCAGAATGAAACCTAAATTTGTGGCGTGGAAGCATTCCCAGCTCACAGCAGCAATGTGTGACGCCACGCCGAGTCACGCTGACTCGACGCTTGGCCTTGCGCCACCTGTCTCCCCGGCGAGGTCCGATATCTGGCGATATTCTCTCCTGCAATTCTCTCAGCGATCTCTCCAGCTATGTCCCCAGCAATGCTCTGCTCAAAATGAGCCACGTTTGTCCCGTTTATGAGCCCCGGACGAGTGGAAGAACCAAACATCGGATCAAAAGAGGCTCCCCCGAAATTGAGCTCCCCGATTGGTCCAGAGTGGTCAGAGCTACGTCCCGCCAGGCCCCAAAGGCGAAAAATGGCTCAGTTGCCGGCCAACAGGGGCACGCTTTTTGGAGGCGCTCTCTGGATCGGAACGTGCGCTGCCCTTCATTCAAATGTCGGATTTTAGGGAAATCCCTGCCCTTCATCGAAATCCCTTCATTGAAATTGTATGTATAGTTTCAGAGAAGAAGTTGCAAGCATTTGTGGACGGACAGACGACGCACCATCCCATAAGCTCCCTGGAGTGAGCTACGTTCCGGGTGAGCTAAAAATCGTACAGCTGCCATGTTGGTGATATATGCGAAGACAAAGACAGCTGCGGAGCTGTCATATATTCACAATCACCATGCCCTCCCTATAAGTTTTCTCTTCTGTGTAAAACAATGAAAGCAACTGTTTAAAGAACCATGAAATATCAAAAGGTTGGAGCCGATACGCATCACATGCCTTGTGAAGGCCACAGTATATATCAGCCTCAGGTCTCAGTTCTTAGGCTTCAGGCCTTTGGTGTCAGCCATGGATGCATTTGGAATCTATCCCAGCTGTATAACCACAATGTATTATATATGCACATAAATAGTAGGCATGTTTTTGCTTCTTGTACGTTTTTTTTAATGGGTTTTTTTGCGGGAGCGATCTGGCCAATACACCGCCAAAATAAAGGAATGAGTAATTTGTATAAAAAGTGAAGGTTTTGTACGTAATTAGCCCAAGTGATATTCCTGCTGGTAGTGGCTATTACAAGTCATAATCCTACGAGTAATTTGCAATTGCTCACTGGCTTTGACACCAATACGCACGCATTTTTATTATGGATCCTGAGCATCAAAAAGCTACATACATCGAACAGTATCAAATGGAGCACCTCACCACCATTCGAGCATTTACATTGCATCAGATGTAGCAATAAATGCAAATTGTTGCTCTCAACTTGCAGTCTCGATGACAGAAGATGTCATTTGCATTTTGCCATGCCCATCTCTACCCTGTCTAGAATGCCGTGCAGGCACGGGCAACTTGCTAGTGTAATAAAATGTCGATTCTCTGCATGAAAACCATAGACATTGGAAATGATCATGATCATTCGAGGTGTTTGATTATTTGACTTGGATACACTCCTGCACTGCTGAACTGAATTAGCTTAAAACTGCAACTTGTGCTCATGGGTGAAAGGGTAGAAAAGGTAGTGAAATGAGGGATACAAGTATGAGTGGATGAAGGGATTAAGGTAAGTGAGTGATTGGTTTGAGGAAGTATGTGAAGGTGTGAAGAAGGCCGTGGGAAAAGGAGAATATGTGGGAGTGGATTAAGGCTTTGAGGGAAACTTGTGAAGGGGTCGAGGGTAATGGGAGAAGGGGTTGTTGAGTAGATAAACTAAAGGGAGTAGCTTTGCAGTGCAAGCTGCAATGGGCTATTATATATATATATATATATATATATATATATATATATATATATATATATATATATATATATATATATATATATATATATATATTTACAACCTGGGGTTCGAGGTTCGCCATGAGGGGAAGCTTCGGGTTCCTTCTGAATGCCCGGTCCTGAGGCCACCAGCTGCTGCTAACTCCACGGTCCTGCAGGTTGCTATGCAACCACAAACATCAGTTAACCTCATCAACTCGAGCAGGGTTATCCGTCAAACTCCATTTACCTGGGGAGGTGACAAAATTAACTGAGTTTCGTGTGCTCAGCGCACCATCGGGTTACTGCCTCGCAATACAGTGAGTGTATGCTGGCTAACGAGGGCAAATCATTTGGGGTACAACTTTCCATCTAACTCTACTTGTACACTGTGTCGGACAAATGAAGAAAAGGACAACCGAGACAGATTTTAAAGAACAACCAGCAACTATTTATTTACACACACACGCAATGGTGAAAAGCACATTATTTACAGGTCTTTATTCACAAAAGCAAGCAATCATTAAAGTGAGTATTTTCAAGCAAAAGGCACAGAAGAGCAGACTTTACCCGAACACGTATTCTTAGAGAATGTTATTTACACAAAAAGACATATGGCCATCAATCAATGGAGGAAGAGGAAGAAGATAACAATAACTGAGAGAAAAGAAAAGTACGGAGCATGGGGTCGACGACTCCCTTCACCTCACATAGCCTGACGCGGCTGTGCTGGTCCAAATATTCTGGAGGGTGAATGATAGGGAAGATGAGTGGTGGTTGGGTGCGATGGGATGTGCCGCCGCATCCCTGAGGCATCCAGCACCAGTAACCAAGTCCCTCCGGCAACTCAGATATGTCGATGGCATGCCGCTCCATTTCTGCTGTGCACCCGGGACAAACAACTCAACACGCACTGAACCACACTCTGGGCTTTCTCCTTGCTCTCCTCCACACCATGAGCTCCTTCCTTCTCTCCTCCACACTCTGCGCTCCTTTCTGCTCCTCCTCAGATAAGCTGTTAGGACAAGGAAAAGCTCTGAGCTCCTTTCTCTTCACAGGACATCGTGTTCTCTGTCTCGTCTCATACGAGCCTCTTTCTCATTGGTGCGCATCATATGGGGGCGGGTCCACAATCCAGCTTGTGGAAAATCTTGCTGTCCCTGAGGGAGGGTTCTAATGCAGCCCTCACCCCATCCCTTGCACGCCAAAGACATAGTCCGTGAGCGTCAGTTGCGGCTGGATGGACATGTGGCTCGTTTTCCTGACGCTGATCCTGCTCACCAGATTCTCTCAGCGAGGGAGTCTCATGAGTGGAGGAGGCCAGTGGGCCGACCACATGCCTCGTGGTTGCAGCAGGTTGACCATCATCTCAAGGAGATGGGGATGGGCCTGGCATCTGCCTGGGGGATGGCCAGACGGAGACCCCTGGAGTACCGGCGGAAAGTGGACGCAGCGGCGCGCTGTTCTGGCACATGCTTCCATACCTGACCTGACCTGACAACGCCAGCACAGGCCTCTTTCACCTCTTATTTTATAATTTTTACCATATATTCATGAAAAATTACTATAGCTGTAAACTTTTAAATAAAGATCTCATTCTAATTACTAATTCTTCATTTACTTGAGGTACTTAGCTGCTTACAGAAATGCAACCACAATCCACTTCATCATGTATATTTATTATGTTTGCCTCAAGAATGCACCCAAGTAGTTGCTTCCCATGTGCAATCATGCCCTACTAGTGTATGCCCTACCCGAATATTCTTACGCAGTCTTAACTTATACTACGACAGGTGCCATCATGCACACACACAAAAACCCGAGGAAAATTAGAGATAGCCCAGAGAGATAGAAACATTTGAGGATTAACAACCTCTCAATACCTGTCATGGCTGGCAGACCTGTGCAACCCAGAATGCTTCAGAAAGGGGAGGAGGGAGAAATACTGAGTGTGTCTAGGGTGCGTGTTTGAGAGGTGCAAGTGTAATGTGACGAAGGGTGTGGCATAGTGTAAGAAGAAAAATGTGACATGAAGGTCAGTTCAGTTCGCTCTTTCGTTCGCTCTTGGATTTTGCTCTGAAAATAACGTACTTGGTCAGGCTTCCCGTGTTGATTGCTCTTTTGCGTCCACAGTAGACGAGATAAGATAGATGGTAGAAGAAGGATGCGTGAGAGAAAAGATCCTATCATAAATCGTGTAAGAGTCTGTATGTGTAACTGATGCTGCAGAATGAAACCTAAATTTGTGGCGTGGAAGCATTCCCAGCTCACAGCAGCAATGTGTGACGCCACGCCGAGTCACGCTGACTCGACGCTTGGCCTTGCGCCACCTGTCTCCCCGGTGAGGTCCGATATCTGGCGATATTCTCTCCTGCAATTCTCTCAGCGATCTCTCCAGCTATGTCCCCAGCAATGCTCTGCTCAAAATGAGCCACGTTTGTCCCGTTTATGAGCCCCGGACGAGTGGAAGAACCAAACATCGGATCAAAAGAGGCTCCCCCGAAATTGAGCTCCCCGATTGGTCCAGAGTGGTCAGAGCTACGTCCCGCCAGGCCCCAAAGGCGAAAAATGGCTCAGTTGTCTCTCTCTCTCTGTGTCTCTCTCTGTGTCTCACACGCAGTCTCTCTGTGCGTGTGCAAATATCCTTTGTACTGTCCGGACTGTTTGCATGCAAAAAGCACCATACTTTATTGCATATGCAAAGAGTGTTGTACTCTATTACGAATGCAACAAGCATTGTGCTTTGCACCACAAACATGTGAAATAAACACCGATGCGGTGCAGGTAATCCGATCGGCCCGAAGGATTCATGACCACAGATGGACCAAATGTGCTTAATAAAATAATGCACGGATGGCGTGGTAACAGAGAAGGATGCAGATGGACTGAGGGACGACCGACCGACAGTGGGGTGGAAGGTAAGACTGATGTGGTATTTAAAGAAAAATTGAAAGGAGCAGAGGGTTTGGAACAGACCGTTGGGGTATTGAAAGGAGCAGAGGGTTTGGAATGGACTGATGGGGTATGGAAAGGAGCAGAGGGTTTGGAATGGACTGATGGGGTATGGAAAGGAGCAGAGGGTTTGGAATGGACTGATGGGGTATTGAAAGGAGCAGAGGGTTTGGAATGGACTGATGGGGTATGGAAAGGAGCAGAGGGTTTGGAATGGACTGATGGGGTATTGAAAGCAGCAGAGGGGGCGGAGGGGGAGACATCACACTGGGGATACGCAAACTAACCTCAATACATATCACCCAACCCCTGGCCAAACCAGTAGACAAGGGGCAAAGGTCTACCTACATGTAGACTAATGAAATAACTCATCCTTGGGTCTCCTAGTGTCCATGTATGCTCTTCCTTGAGCACATTTCCAAAACCATCATAATATACACACACACATGCACACACACATGCACACACACACACCATTACTTGTATTTGTCAGAACTGCATCAGAAATGGAACACCAAGCAACAGAACCCACCTGAAATAAGAGCCAGCTCTACTTATATTATGTTCCTTTATGCTCTTTGTTTTTCTGTCTCATTTCCCCCCTTCCTCTTCGGTTCATTATTCTGCTCATTTATATCTTGCTTGTCCTTACTGGTTAATAAATGGCATGGAAATAAATTATGTTTGCCTCTATGTCTTTCTGAGAGCAATCCCAAAGGTATTTTAAATGTGTTCTAAACGGGGTGGTATACAGGTTGCCAAGTGAACGACTGATTTAAGTTAGAAAAACTCCTATTTAGCAGAGAATCTTCAGAAAAGCAGTGTTGCACGTGAATGGCTGGAGAACAGGCTTTAATGAAAGAAATGTTACTTTTGAGAGAGAGAGAGAGAGAGACAGAGACAGAGACAGAGACAGAGACAGAGACAGAGACAGAGACAGAGACAGAGACAGAGACAGAGACAGAGACAGA
>NC_140966.1:30651509-30666509 GCF_056783735.1 Eptatretus burgeri | reverse complement strand
ATAAAAATTTGTGCAACATTGAGTTACGTAACGCATTTCCTTCATTTCTGCAAAGAACAAAACAGCTGAGGCATGTGAACTTTCCATGTAGGACCTTCAAACCTGCGAAGGTCTTGCCTTGCATTGTTCTGCAATGATGACGGAACCAGCTGAGCTGCGGGACCAATGGTTTCATTGTTTTCCATTCCCATTTGTTTTGTTTTGCTACATTTCGTTTTGGTTTGTTCTGACCATGTTTCGTCCCAAGGGATGCTGGCGTCATACTCGATGATCACTAATGCCAAAGGACGAGGAGACTGTGAACTCGGTTGCCCTGAACCCACTTTCCCAAGGCAATTAACGGAGCCCGGAGCTTTGCATTGAGGAATGGATGGATGGAGGGGAGGGGATGGCAGTTAGTGGAGGCCTAAATTTCCTGCTAAAAGCTTCTTAACAGAGGCGCCACATTGCGTCTTGCTCAAATACCGCTTTTCCTGTGATGTGGCCAAGCACCCCAGTTCTAAGAGCATCCTGAGGGCAATTTTTCAAATTTGCTTCTTTCCCAGATCTGTTTCCATGCATTTTGGTCTGTGTCTCGTGTGTTGGCTTGTCTCGTTGTGTGATTATGCTGCATCACAAACGTCAGAGACAGGCCTAGGCCTGCACACTCACTACAAGCAACGACTTCGTGTTGCAGCTGAGGAAGCATCCTTGAACTCTTCCCTCTATCGGGGCCCTCCAACACCTGTCCTCACAATGCTTCTAAAAATTAGGTGGTTCCAGAAAACGAATTACACCCCCTGCCACCACCCTCTTTATCCAGCATCTCACCTTCTCATTTGTTCTCGGCACCTCATCGAATTATGTACACACCTAACAATATGTACACCACACCCCCCCCCAACAATTAGCCCAATAAGCTTTGAGTTAATGCCTTTAATCTCACCTGTTATTGAGCAATTGGTGATAGGATAGCTCTTTTATTATTTAAAAAAAGTCTCCTCATATTGTAGTTTAATAAACGTAGTAATTAATAAAAATAGGACCACTGGACCTGCAGCTTATCTGGGCCCTGGTCTAATATTTTAACAAAATTTGGTCACATTCTGACTGGTGGGTCTGGAAAGGAAAGTTTTTGAAGGAATTTACGCGATTTTCACAAACATGTACTCAGTCCGCTATTTTGACACACTTCCAGTTAAATGATCTGCATGACTTCAGCAATTTAACATCCCTACCCTGGCCTTTGGTAGCTTTGGTAAACCCAAATTTGGTAGCATTTTGACCGGCGGGTCTGGAGAAGAAGATTTTTGAAGAAGTTTACCAAGTTGGCCATTTTGACCTACTTAGAGTCATGTGACCGTCGGCCATTTTTGACCTACTTAAAGTCATGTGACTGGAACGAGCTTTGCAATTCCTGTTACCAGTCAGGAGGGGAATGTTGCGGCCAAATTTCAGCCGGATCGGCCTCGCGGTTTGGCCAGAGAAGTTGCAATAGGAGGCGGATGGACGGATGGATGGTGCACGATAATTGCTCCAATAACTCCATCGGGGATGGGGGTTCCCCGAGGGTGAGTTCATCAATTTTTCGATATGTGAGAATTTACTTTGGACAGGTTGCTACTCCATTGTAGGATTCTGATAAAGCATCCCTCAAACAATTTGGGATTTCAGAATTTGTCCAGGGGTAATGGCCTGTGTTTTTTTTTTTTGTTTTTTAAGTAACGTGCGCTGTTTAAAGCCCACAAGTGAACCTTCACAGATGGTGTGCAGAAAACTTAACAATGCATGCACTCTGCAGAGCATTGAATGGTCACTGATGCAACTCCAGACCTGCGAGCACCACGATGACAGTTTACAGTCGGGCCGAGATTAGAGGGCTCACAAAGCGAGCACACTACCTCTGAGCTATCCTGTCGGTTATTTACCAAAACTGAACGATTGATAAACCTGTTCATCCTTGACATTAAAAAGCAGCAGCAACATGAAGCGGTTCAGGTGTACGCGTCCCCTTCACCTCCATACATGTGCTCATTCATGCACGAGTGTGCGCATGTGTTTGGGTTTTTGCTTCTGCGCTGCTCCTCACGGCTTCACTCACGTGTCATTGGTAATCATGCGCCAGTTGATGAGCACGGAACTGTAGGCTTCAAGAGGTAATGGGAGGTGTAGGTGCCTATTGGTGCTGAACTGGCGGGACGTGACTGTCGCTACAAGAGGAGAAGAAATCCAAAGGAAAGCTGGCAACACGGGTTTTAGATTAGCACTTGAGCTTGAGCTTTTTCCAACTCTGTTTGCAGGCCTCACGTGGCACAGATAGGCCACCACTGCCAGGGTAAGCATGAAAACCTGGTAATCCTTTCTTCCTATCTCTCTCATCCTGAACAATCCAACACGACTCGATTCTCTTTTGTCTGTTCGTCCCAATTTTGGTCTTTCCTCACCCGCTCTCCTATTTGGCAATAACTTAATCCTTTCCATTTAGACATTCTCCTTTTATTGCGTTAAATTATACAAATGCCATTTCCATCCTTGGTGTTTGGGTTTTGTTTTTGGAGGGGATTGAGGAGGGTGGTGGCACCTAATTGGCTTTATCATTCCGAGCACCCTCTCTCCTCCTCCTCCTCCTCTCTCTGTTTCGACATACCACCCGGTACCCCTGTCCTTGCGAACTTAGGCAAAATTTCATTAACCTTCACACTACAGAGGGAGGGTGTGGTGTTAACAGTGAAACCCAACACTCCAACACGTGCGAAGCCGTTTGTTCCTCTCGACTAGCTGCCCTACATCTCCCAGCATCCAACCACAGCAAGTGTGAGATGCCCCAGGTCGCCCTGTTGTTTATAAACGATCGTTTTATGTTTTTAATACGCTGCCTGAGACTTGGAGAAGCGTGTGCAAAGGTATGGGATGCTCTCGGGGTGGAGGGAGTTTGTGAGCTTGCGAAGATGACAGCCGAACAGAGCCGTGAAGAAGTATCCATGAAAGCCTCAAATGGCTTTGGCATTGCAAGCAAAGCCTGTTTGCATTTTCATCTGACATACCTCACCTTTATCTTCCTCTCGCTCTCTCTATCTTGGGAAAGGGTACTTCAGGTGTAAAGGGTACGTGAAAAGCTGAGCACTATTTGCCCTTGTTGTGACTGCTGCGAAAACTGAAACTAAGAGACCATCTCTCTTTCCATATTAAACGTATCAAAGCAACCCCCAAAACAGACATAAACAAATTGGCTGTTTTTTTTTGGATTGCAATGACATAACCCTAATTGGCACTCTTTAATATTACTCATTAAAATATTCCATTCTTTGATCTGGCTTTTGCAAAGGTCTTGATTGCCGCCTGGACGACGTTCCCGTATCTTCGATCTGGCTAATGGAGAGTTGGTTGACGTTTGGAGGAGTTGTCTTTTGGTTGAGCTGGTTTTTTTTTGTTTGTTACTTCCAAAATCGAAGATTTTTCCAGTATATTGGTGAGTCGATTTTGTTAGTCTGTCTGTCTGTCTGTCTGTCTGTCTGTCGCCTACAGATCACAATTTTCAACCGATCTTCACGAAACTTTACCACATGGTGGAGTTTGTCATGAGAAAGAAGCCTATTGATTTTGAGGTCGAAAGGTCAACATAGGCTAAAGGTCAACAACTTAGGTGAGATTTCTAAAATCCTCATTTTACATCCGATTGACTTGAAATTTGAAGAAGATTTATATTTCAGGTCACTGAATTTAACTAGTCAATTATTTTTGAGTTCAACATGGACCAAAAGGTCAACATAGGCCCAAGGTTGACAACTAAGGTGGTATTTCTAAAATCCCCAATTTTAATCTGATTGATTTGAAATTTCAAAAGGATTTGCATATCAGGTCACTGAATTCAACTAAGCAATTATTTTTAAGGTCGACAACTAAGGTGGTATTTCTAAAATCCTCAATTTTCATCTGATTGACTTGAAATTTGAAGAGAAATGAAATTTTAGTTCAATTAATTCAACCAGCCAATTATTTTTGAGATCAACATAGGCCCAAGGTCAACAACTAAGGTGGTATTTCTAAAATCCTCAATTTCCAGCTGATTGACTTGAAATTTGAAGAGGATTTATATTTCAGGTCATTGAATTCAAATACCAATTATTTTATAGGTCCACATAGGCCAAATTTCAAAAATTGTCAATTTTCATCCGATTCACTTGAAATTTGAAGAGGATTTGCATATTTGGTCATTGAATTCAACCACCAATTATTTTTGAGGTCAAATTTGTTTTATGGATTTTGCAAGTTTCTTGCTGTACATGACGTCATCTTCTTGTTTGTTTGTTTGTCTATTTGTTTGTCCACACAGAACTTTTGTGTTTTTCTCTGCAACCACTTGACGGATTGATAAATTTTTTACCATAGGTGCGACTCCTCATGTAGAATGTTTTAATGATAATTATGACGTCATAGGTCACGTGGTGTGGCAGCGATGTTGGAAAAACAGAAAAACTTTGGACCTCTGTATCTCTGAAACCGCACCAAGGAAAAAAATTGAAACTTTGCACATAGCAAGTACTCATTGAGAATGAGTGTGATTTTTATGACGTCATAGGTGCCTTCGGAATGACATCATAATTGCACATGTAGAACGCTACATGCGACCAGTATGAAAAATTTTGAGGGTCATCTAGGGATAAAATGGTCCACAAAATTTTTTTTCATAACGTCATCGGTCACATGTTTCGGCAGCCATGTTGTTTTATTTTAAAAATCATCTCTGAAATGGCTGAACCAGTCATCACTGCCAGCAGTTATAATGTAGCAGTTCTAATTATGTCTCTTATTAATTACGTAACACACCAGTACACAAAACTACACAAGTACCACACAACACATCACTCAAAACAAGTCCTGGTGAGGGTCTGCAATCTCTGATTGCTCTTTTTCTTGTTTGTAAAAGTGATCCAACAGTTGACCAGTTATGTTGTAGGTGTATGGGTTTACACATAACTGTGTGCATGCACTAGGGAAAGCGAAATTCCAGATAAAGATGGTCCACAGTTATTGGGAAAACATGCGTTTGGCTAAATATTTACATAGCACTTCAATTTGTGGCGACCACTTGTTCTCTGCATGCGTAGCATGTCCTTTCACATTTTATCCATTCTTTCACTGATTTCTCAAACCAGGTCTCGGAAGTATCAATCTACATTTCGGAAACGGATCATGATTTGTGGAGAAAGCTGTGAAGCTTTGTTGTTCTCAGTTTTGTTGTTGTTGTTCTCAGTTTGTGTTTCCTTGAGTTTTCTGGGACTAGGACATTGAAGTTTTTGCAGATCTGCCAGTGGAGTACTCTACAAACCCTGTTGTGCCTGTGTGTGTACAGCTGTTCTGACATGGGGTTTTTTTGCATCCCAATAGGAGGTGGCTCGTGCTTTCTGTTTCTACCTTGCCGAACCTACACCCATCCGATTGACTCATTCATACCATTTTCTTACGGTCATTCATGTGGTGTCCTTGATCTTGGCCATTCCTGATGATCCATTCTCCATCCCAGTTGAGCTGACCTCTTCTTAGCCATTCTAATGAGCCTTCTTTGTCTATGCTCTGTCTGTCCAACTCTTTTTTTTGATATACCTCCCTGCTCTTTCGTCATTCTCCCAGTTGTCGGTGTATATTTGTTGGCATTTTATTTATATTTTTATTTTGTCTTTTTTTTTTTTGTAATTGTTGTAGCTGTAATCGTTGCTCTTTCGGTTTCATGTTTGACGTCTTCTATTCCCCTTGTCTTTAGAACTTTTTTGTAACGCAGGTTAGTGGTACCTTTTTTGGCTTGCTGTCTTCGTGTTTGTGTACAAATTGGATTAGGTAGTCCGCTGAACCCTTCACGTACTCAAGCAATCTACAATGGTCATTCTGTGTCCTTGGTTTAGTTCCATCGGGCCACTATCTCCTTTATGTCTTGGCAGGTACAGTCACAGGATGCATTGATTTTTGTGAATAATGAGGAGTTGCCTTGTTTTAATATCTAGTTTGTTGATTTTGGATTACGCCCAGTTAATGATTCCGTTACTGAATTGGAATAATGGTACTGCATGTTGGTTTATCGCTTTGATTTTGTTTTTTGGGGAGATGTATGTTTTCAGGATCAGCCTCATTCTCCAGTCATTTTTTTGGTAATTGTTTTGCACATTTCCTTGTGAAATATTTGGTGGTGGCCCTCTTCTACTCGATGACGTGCTTGTATGATACTTCGTTTTCGAGCTCCTATGTTATTTTACTTCGATCGATTGTTACGTTGACCATTTTTGGAGGTCTGCCTTGTACGAATGTGCACTTGACATACTTTGTGCCTTCAGAAAGTCTTCACACCCCTTGACTTTTTCACATTTTGTTGTGTTACAGCCTGAATTTATAATGAATTCAATTTTTTTTTTTTAAATTGTCATCGATCGACACAAAATACCCCATGATGACCAAGTGAAAACACGTTTTTTAGAAATTTTTATACATTTATTAAAAATGAAATACAGAAATATCTAATTTACATAAGTATTCAGCCCCTTGAGGCAATACTATATAGAAGTGCCTTTGGCAGTGATAACAGCTTCGAGTCTTCTTGGGGATGTCTGTATCAGCTTTGCACATCAGGATTTGGAGATTTTCTCACATTCTTCCTTGCAGATTTTCTCAAGCGAGGTCAAGTTCGATGGGGAACATCGGTGAACAGCAATCTTCAAGTCTTTCCACAGATTGTCAATGGGATTCAGGTCTGGGCTTTGGCTGGGCCACACAAGGACTTCCACATTCTAGTTCTCAGGCCATTTCAGTGTTACTTTGGCTGTATGCTCGGGTTATTGTCTTGTTGGGACATAAATCTTCACCGCAGTCTGAGGTCTTTTGCACTCTGAAGCAGGTTCTCCTCACGGATTTGCCTGTATTTTGGCTCCATTCATTGTTCCCTCTTTCCACACAAGTCTCCCAGTTCCTGCCACTGAAAAGCATCCCCACAGTATGATGCTGTGCTCAGTTTCCACCAGACTTATCACTTTGCATTCAGGCCAAAGAGTTCAATTTTCATCTCATCAGACCACAGAATGTTTGCCTCGTGCTCTCAATCTTTCACGTGCCTTTTTGCAAACTCCAGGTGTGCTGTCATTGACTTTTTCTCAGGAGTAGCTTCCGTCTGGCCACTCTCGCATAAAGCCTAGATTTGTGAAGTTCTACAGGGACTGTTATCCTTCTGGCATATTCTCCAATCTCAGCCAAGGAACTCTGTCATGTCAGAGTGGTCATTAGGTTCTTGGTCACCTACTTGA
The DNA here is from genome assembly GCF_056783735.1 of Eptatretus burgeri. NCBI lineage: Eukaryota > Metazoa > Chordata > Myxini > Myxiniformes > Myxinidae > Eptatretus > Eptatretus burgeri. The sequence continues at coordinate 30,659,244 of NC_140966.1, read as the reverse complement.
CCAAAGTCCTTCTTGCGTGGTTGCTCAGTTTGGTCAGACGGCCAGCTCGAGGAAGAGTCGTCGCTCGTTAATGAGATTGCTCAGTAGGTCCTGGGACAGGCAAAACAGAAGGGATGAAAGGCTGTCACCCTGGAAGATCCCGTGTCATATCTTCACCCTTGGTATTTCGATCTTTCTTTCTGATCATGCTGCAATGCCATTGTGGTATTCCAGTCCTCCATTACTTTCTTAAGAAGTTTGATTATTTTGGGATTGATCTTGTACAATTGCATGCATTTTATCATCCATGAATCTGGGACACTATCAAAAGCTGTCTTTTTTAATTGTCTATCCAGGCTCTGGACAATTTGGTTCTTCTCGTTTTACAATTTCTGAGTATTTTTGATTTTATTTTATTTTTTTTGCTTAGTAGTAGAGGTGGCCTATTGTTCCATATCATTCTCTTTGACATCCCTTCTGTTCTGCCTCTCAGCCTCCTTGTTGTGTTAGGTGGTGGTACATCATTTGTTTCATCATTGATGATTCCCATCAGAAGTTTTATGTTGTTGGTAGACGTATGGTGTTGGCCTATATTTGTGAGGCAGTTGGGTATCTTCATATTTTGGAATGAGGAAAGTGTGTGCGTGCCCCAGCAAGATGGCCTAGAGGTACACACATTTGCCTGTTAGTCTGTTTCGCCGAGGCTTGAATCCTGACCCAGCTTTCAACTGTCATGCCCGTGTTTCATCGGCAGGGTGATTCATCAGTATGTGTGCCATCCTTAGAGATGTTAAAGTTGGTGTCTCGTCTGCTGGCATTAGTTGGTGGACGTTAAAAGATCCCACGGTGTCCTTCGTGAGGAGTGGACTCGCTTTTGGCAAAACGATGACCAAATTCCAAATTCCCTGCCATAAATACTGCTTGGAAGGCAATGGCAAACCACCCTATATAACCCTCGTCAAGGTTCAGCATCACCGTTGCTCTGCAACACATAATGGTATATCAGAATCAGAATGTGTATGTGCACGTGTGTTAGTATGTAACATTTGTTGGCAGAGTACCGCAGTGAGCTTCAGCAGAGCTTTGACCTTGGGAATTGGGTGGGTTTCGAGTATTGGAGTGAGGGGAGAGAGAGGATGGAGGATATGGCAGCTTATAGTGATTGTAGTATTCTTTTGGTGGTGGGAGGGTCATAGCTTGTGGGTTTTTTTTTAGTATACAGAGTAACACTGATGTGGTTTGTTTCGGTGCATGGCAGCTGTTGAAGGCTTGTTTACAGTCATCTGCAGGAGGAAAGGAGAAAGGAGAAAGGAGGTCATTAGTGGAAACTTCAAATTTTGTTCTGGTTACTTTTTCTTTGATTCTCAGTACTGGACTTTTCTCAACAATTCCATGATTTTTTTTGATTTTTTTTTTAATAGTGTTACTGGAGTGAAAAACATTTTTCCTTGCTCCATTTCACTTACAGTTGAACAGCGATGTCTACATGCGGCACTTTGGGGAAGACAAAAATTACAAGAATGCCGCTTAAACAATAGGATTGAGGGAAAAGTGGATCAAAGGAGGTGGAAACTTGCAAAAGCTTCTGCTGGGAAGTCAGCAATACAAGGAATATGACGAGCATGAGGAAGGGGTGGGAGTCGTACGGGGATAGCACATCCGTCCTTCTCACTGGAAGCAAATTATCGTCTGCAATACCGACTGCCCTCTTCTCAATGCCCCCCCATTTACCTGCCACAGCAAAAGGAGACCTTTTGGCTGCCATAATGCATTGCCTGCTGAGGTTGTCTTTTATTTCTGCCAAGCATGAATAAATACAGTGAGGCTCGACGATCATTTGGGCTGGCAGGATGGCCTTGAGATATGCAAACTCACTTCAGCCTGGACAAATTACAAATTCCTGCCCTAACCTCAAGGGGGCACTGTATCAGAGGCACATCCACGATCCCAGCAACGATGCAAGCCAGCAGCCACAGGCTGCACAGAAGATAGATGTATGACGATAATTTCTTGTTATGAAATTGTTGGAGGAAGAAAGGGGCAGGGTTACCGCAGCTCACCAACCAACTTTTAAAATCCTCAGTTTTGAAAACAGACTTTCGTGTGACCCACAGAAGCCATCCGGAACTGTAAACGCAGTGGGGCACGTGATCACATGATGCTTGATGTAGGGGAAGTGGTGTACATGCGCTCAGTAAAATGCGTCTTGCTGACAAATTGCAGCTTACGAAGGTCGGAGCTGGCTTCACATTCCTATTGGGTCAGGAAGCCAGAATCACAGCCGCACCAGGCAGGAGTTGGCTTTTCGGTATGCAGTACTGAAATGCATCACGTATGCAATATCTGGTGTGCCTTCCAAAGAGGAAAAACGAAAGACTGATGACCATGCACATGAAGCTCGCAAATGGGCACCATGCCACTGTTATCAGTGCCGATACCCCAACGATGACCTATCCAGGGGATACAAAGGAGGGGTTCTATGATTGCTTATCGTGGACAATTGCAGCGGTTCCTTGGACAGACAAACTCCTTCTCCTTAGTGACTTCAACGCTCAGGTTGGGCGTGATTCCTTTGCATGGGACCGTGTTTGGGTCATCGCGGTGTTGGGAAGGAAAACTTCAATAGAACGCTTCTCCTGAGTCTGAGTGCTTCGCATGAACCACCATCTTCCAACAGAAAACTAATTGCACAACGTCATGGATGCACCCCAGATCCAAACACTGGATTATGCTTGACGATGCCATTGTGTGGCAAAGGGATTGAGCAGTCGTCCATCTCACAGTTCGTAGCTCAACGGCACGGTCTGATCAGCGTCTGGTCAAGGTCATTACTGCTCTCAACTTGTCCCCGAGAGTTTGCGCCAAGTTGTCGTCAAGAGAACGACGCCTGGACTTGGACAAACTGAAGACCAATGAAAACATCAATGCAGAGCCAGAATCGTTGCACACGCTGATATTGAGATATAATGGCAGAAACTGAAGGAAGCAACACCAAAAGCAGCTCTGACTACACTTGGCAAGAAAAGATGCCTGCACAAAAATTTATTTGAGGATAATGACCCAGAAATCCATATGATCATGCCTGATATACATAGCAAACATCTGGAATGGATGAACGATAGACAGCCAGGTCAAGAAGGAATGCTATTGGCAGGTAAGATCAGTTGCGCAGGCAAGGATCCGACGGATGAAGAACAAGTGGTGGATGGATCGGGCCAAACATCTGCAGGAGGCGGCAAACAACAAGGATATATTGGGCATTTTACCAAGAACTCAAAGTGGTTCATGGCCCAAGCTTCAGTGGTGCAGCCACTGTTCATAGTGCTGATGGAAACTCCTTAGTATTGTAGCCGACACTGAAAGTACAGAGGTGGGCAGAGCATTTTGAGCGGGTCCTCAACCATTCGTCTGACATCGCCGATGCCATCATTGATGAACTCCCGCAAATGACGACAAATGACAATTTTGTTCAATGAATGTCCCCATTCAACTGGAGGAAGTCTGAAAGGCCAGAAAAGCACTGAAAACCGGAACGGCCCCCATGGAGCTAATGGTCTCCCTTCAGAAGTCTTCAAACACGGGGGAAGCCACCTGACAGACGAACTTTACCACTTATTCAACACCATCTGGGAGAGAGAGAGAGAGAGAAGTTGTGCCGCAGGACTTTAAGGATGCAACAATAATCCACCTTTACAAAAGAAAAGGTGACCAAACTGACTAACAATCATAGAGGCATATCGTTGCTGAGCATCGCAGGCAAAATGCTCGTGCAAGTGATCATCAACAGAATCAACACACCAGCTGAGGAAATGAGCCCTGAATGTCATTGTGGCTTTAAAAAAATAACTGGCGCACGATCGACATGATCTCCGTTGCACGCCAACTCCAGGAGAAATGTAGGGAGCAGTACAAGGATCTCTACCTGGTCCTTGTGGACCTGACAAAAGCTTTTGTCTCAGTCATTCGAATAGGACTGGGGAAACTGCTGGCCCGCATCGGATGCACAGAGAAACTGGTGAATATATCATGAGATCATTTCACGTCGATGGCACGATGGCCCATGTTGTGGATTGTGGACAAGGGTCAGCCACCTTCGGCGTCAAGAACATTGTCGGACAGGGATGTGTGTTCGCACCTCTGCTTTTCGATGTTGTGATTTCTGCAATGATGCACGACACCTATAATGACTGTGACAAGGGCATCAGCATTAACTATCGGTATGATGGCAGAATGTTCAACCCATGTCGCCTTCAGGCCAAGACAAAGATTCGGCACATACTGATCAGGGCGCCGTTATATGCCAATGACTGCGCTTGTAGCACGCACTGAAGCAGATGCTCAAGCCCTGATGGACTGTTTTGTTTGTTCAGCAACGAGGTATGTATGACCTTACTGTTTCAATGAAGAAAACCGAAGTAATGCTGCAGCCGAAACCCATAGTGCCGTTCGCCATACCAACAGTCACCGTCAGATCCGAAAAGCTAATTTTGGTGCCCTAATTCTGCTAACTAGGCAGCATGGCTTTGAATGACTGCTCTGTCGACGCTGACATTACAGTCTGGATAGCAAAGTCGTCATCGGCCTTTGGGCGTCTTGTGGACAGATTGTGGAATATCCGTGATGTCCATGTCTCCACCAAAGCGTTAGTCTACCAAGCCGTCGTATTGACAGTGCTGCTTTACAACTCTGAAACCTGGACACTTTACCGGCGACACATCAAGCAGATAGATACCTTCCACTACGAAGGATTTCAGGTGTGAAATGGTGGGATGGCATGCTAAATGCGGAGGTGCTGGAGTGCTGAAGCATGTGAGGGATTGTGGCCTACATCATGGAAGTTCACCGACGCCGGGTTGGCCACATCATCAGAATGGGTGATGTGCAAATTCCAAAGGCCCCTTCTTTACAGTGAACCGACTGATGGCCTGCGGAACATCGGTTCCCCAAAAAGCGGTTAAAAAAAAAAAAACCTCAGTTTAAGGCCACCATAAAACAATGCCAAATGTCCGACATCGGGTTTGAGGCCCTCACCCTTGACAGGTCAAACTGGAATATTGAGTGCAAAGACAGGGTGAATCAGTGTGAGCGTTCGTGGGTGGAAGAGTTGAACTACCACAGAAGCCGGCGGAAAAAATGTTTTGCCACCCATGTGATCGATGCTCAATGGTGTGCTGCTCGGCCGTTGGTTTCCTGAGCCACCAACGGGCGCACGACAGACGAGTCACAGCGGTGACTACGATGCTGGCACATAACGATGACGACATGGCGCGGTGATTTGGCATAGAACAACAACAGATCCTTCGACTCAACGGCTGAACAGATACGATTATCCCTGACCGCATTCCACCTCCATGCTGGTGTGCAGCAAGGCAGAGACAATGTGCCCGTGTGGCAGATGTCTATTGTTTCTCACAGTCTATGCAGTTTTGGCTGTTATGGGACGCGATCTGCATCTTGCTGCTCTATCAAACTGGAGGTACAATACACACACACACACACACACACACACACACACACACACACACACACACACACACACACACACACACACACACACACACACACACACACACACACACACACACCACAACATATATATATATATATATAGACTTTCTCACCATTGACTGACTGACTCACTGACTGATATTAAAGATTGGTACCTTCCAGGTGACGTAGAAAGCTGAAATTTTGCATTCCGATTGACATCAAAGCCTTTACACTGGAAAAAAAAAATCACAGAATCGACAATGGGGAAGCACGGTAATTTTGTGTGCCAATGGATATCGAAGCCGATACACCAGGAAAAATCACAGAACCGTCAGAAAGCATCCGTGAATAAAAATATAAATAAACTAGAAGGGCACTCGGTAGAGCGCATACCTCCGCCACAAAATGCCTGATCCATGAGAACATTTCGGGCCCAAAACACTGTTAGTGGGGCAACTTAGCATAACAATTGTGCATTTTGTGAGGAAAGCACCAAATTTGGCACACTAGTAGCCTAATATATTATGAACAGATTTGGATATTGGGCCATCTCAAATTTTTGGATGGCAGTGGAAAATGGCTGCCACAGCCATCAGCGGCTGAATTTGAGATGGCCCAATATCCAAATCTGTTCATAATATGTTAGGCTACTAGTGTGCCAAATTTGGTGCTTTCCTCACAAAATGCACAATTGTTATGTTATATTTAGCTAAGTTGCCCCACTATTTTGAGATATCATGCCATACAGTACTATATCGTTTTTGGCCACATGTCTCAATGGTGAAGAATCACTTTGTAAATTAAATAATTCTCGTATCCAGATCCGGATTCAGATCTTCACCAAAATTGAATCAACACTTCCTTGTCAAACACCCAACATGTCCACCAAGTTTTATCCAAATCCGTCCACAACTTTTTGAGATGTGCTACATATTAGTTTAGCTCCATTTCTCAATGGTGAAGAATCGTCTAAAAAATTGTCAGATCCGGATCCGGATCTTCACCAAAATCGAATCAGTTCGTCCTTGTCACACACCCAACATGTCCACAAAACTTCATCCTGATCCGTCCACAACTTTTTGAGATATCCTCAACACAAACAGACAAACAAAAAGGGGTGAAAACATAACTTTTTCCACCTAATAGGTGGCAGAGGTAATGAGGAATCAAATACAGGTGAGTGACCCGAGACAATGGGGAACCACGGTTCGTATGCTGACACAATGTGTAAGCGTAGCCCGTGTGTGTGTGTGTGTGTGTGTGTGTGTGTGTGTGTGTGTGTGTGTGTGTGTGTGTGTGTGTGTGTGTGTGTGTGTGTGTGTGTGTGTGTGTGTGTGTGTGTGTGTGTGTGTGTGTGTGTATTTTTATCCATTTATATGCATATACATATTTTTTTTCTCTGTGTTTTTTTTTTTTTTAATTTGTATGTTAACATGACGATATACTGAAACGCAAAAGAAACTTTCCACTTGTTTGAAATGTAATAAAATTGTAACAGTTCAAAATAAAACAAACCAACAATTGCTAATTGAAACATTGGCATTTTATTGATGACATGTCAAGTTTTTGACCAAGATACACCATCTCATCAGTTTGTTCTACAGTACAGAACAGCACAGGGTGCAATGTCAGTCCCCTTTCAATAGCGTGTGTGGCCACCATTGTTTTGGATACAGGCAGTGCATCGTCGGCACATACTGCCTACCAGTCTTTGGATGGATTGCTGCTGGATTCTGTCCCACTCAGTCCTCAATGTCTGAAGCCATCTGACTTAGGACCATCTGCCTGTCCTGCCTTGCAGTGGTGACTCTTGGCCTCCCTGATCGAGGTCAGTCATCTGCAGAGTTGTGGAGGGTGTCTCTGTCCACCAGGGCCGATATCGTCTGGTGTGAACAGCCAAGGCGACGTGCCACCTCACGGTAGCTCAATCCACCTTGCAGTATGCCCAAGGCACACTGCCGTTGATCCCTTGACAATCGTGGCATGTTGATTGAAATGCCCATTTTGCGCTAGCCTTTTTAAAGCCAATATCAAGACATCACGCGCAGCTCATTAAAATCATCCCGTACCCCTTGGCTAATCACTGACAGTCAAAACGGCTGTTCAACAGCTGTGCTATGAAGTGACCATTGAAGGTTCCAGTGACCATCCGTGACCATTTTGTCTGACAGTGAGGACACTATTGTCCACAAATAAGTTCACACATTTACAACACGCAGTGTTACTGTTGATATATGAAGGTTTAAAAGGTGGTAAGTTTCTTTTG
>NC_140966.1:30559009-30646509 GCF_056783735.1 Eptatretus burgeri | reverse complement strand
CTTTTGCTTTTATCATGCTATCATTTTGGGCGCCATTGGTTTATATTTACCTCCGCCACCAAAGGTGGACAGAGGTTATGTTTTCACTCCTGTTTGTCTGTCTGTTTGTTGTGAGAACGATATCTCAAAAAGTTACGGACAGATTCGGACAAAACTCGGTGGACACATTGAGCATGAAACAAGGATGAATTGATTTGATTTTGGTGACAATCCAGATGTAATAATTTTTTAAGTAATTCTTCACCATTGAGAGTTAGATCGGGCCAAAAAACGATAGATAACACAATATCTCAAAAAGTTATGGACGTGTTCGGACAAAACGTAATGGGCAGGTTGGGAGTCAGAGAATGGCTAAATCATTCGATTTTGGTGAAGATCCGGATCCGGATATGAGTTTTTCTTAATTTACTACCCCACGCACTCAAAGCAAAAAGCAGGGTTTAGCAATCGGTTCATGTCCGTCTGTCTGTCTTATCATTTTATGATTGAGGAAGAATTTATTAAAATCAAATGTTGAATTTTGAACACGAATCGGAACATGAATAGGAAGACAAGTTTGACATCTTACCGTACTTTGGCTCTGAATTCTCCGTGACTGCAGATGTGCAGAGAGGAGTGTTTTTTTGTTTTGTTATTTTTTTTTACTCTCTGCCTGCCTGGCAGTCAAAAAAATAAATTGAAAATCATCTCCAAACAGGAAACTTACTGTTTTTAAGGATGTTATAAAGGACACAAACAACAGGCACGAATAACTAATGTAACTGTTAGATCGTGATGTAATTGATACTGGGTAAAACTGTGGGAAAACCCAGAAAGGATTTATTTATACGTTTTTAAACATCTTTAAACCTTTATTAGCTCCTGTTGGACTTAGTCCACTGAAAAAGGGGGCTTATCGATTTGGTGTCAATTTTTGTGTCCGAGCGGGCGTCCACAGCCATATCTCGGACATGTATGGACCAATTTTCTTCATGCTCGGCACAGAGAAGACACATGATGGTTTGCATATGCACATAATTTTGTTTTGCGATGCAATTAAAGATGACCGACTGGCAGCCACTTTAGTTGTGAAAACCCAGCGTTGAACACGTCCTCAATAATTTATTGGACATGCATTTACCGATGTTGTTCAAACTTGGCACACAGATAATAAATGATGGGTTTCATGTGCTTTAGGGTGTTCCAAAAAAATGAAAGTTTGATTTTTGCTGCTCCCTGCTTTTGCCTTTGTTCCAATACCCCGTAAGAACTTATAGGTCAAAAATGAACAAAATTCCATGATATTTAGGGGTTCCTCAAGTTGGCACAATTTAAGTTCATATTTACAAAATACACGTAATTTACACAATGTAATATACTATTCCAATGAAAATATCAAACAACCATATTAATTGTGAAGTGTACTGCATTGTGCACATTCGACGGCAAGTTGTCAGTTACAGTTTGGCAAATTTCAACAATATTGTGTCAACTTGAGGAACCCCTAAACATCCTCCAGTCTGCTTCATATTTGGTATGTATGTTTCTACTGTCAAATGGAACAAAGGCACACCCAGGGAGCATGAATATTCATACTTTTATTTTTTACCCCCTATTATGAAGCACCCTAATGTGCTTGTCTTTTTTTTGAGATCAGATCCAAGATGGCCGACTGGTGGCCATTTTGTTACTTTAATGTGTCCCCAACCATTTCCCAGACATGCATGGTCCAATTTTGTTCAAACTTGCCACAAGCACAGTATATTGTGGCGTACACATGCCCCTCACTTTATTTTGCAATCTGATGAAAGATGGCCGACTGGCAGACTAGCAGCCGTTTTATTTGTAAATACATGTAATTACCATTTAAACTCTGTTCAACAAAATTACTAAAACAACAGGGGTTATGACATTTTATGTCTTTTTTTCCTTGTTTAAATTGGATTATATACTTGAACACTGTAGAACACAAATCGCCTTCATAATACTTCGAAGAACCATGCTATATATCGATGTATAGCATGAGATGGCGTGGCATGTGAGAGTGCATCAATAAAGTTTCCATCTCCTAAAATGAGACTAAGCCTGGTGTTGGCTTTACAGTTAAAGTGGCTAGCTTAAGATCTTAGGGTCTTTTGTTTGAGCCCCTGTTGGCCGTTGCATTAACACCAGGTGGGGTTGACAGCCTGTCATCCTTCTGAGGTCGGCAAAATGAGTAACAGTGCCCTGCCAATAGGGGCCACTGCAGCAGTGGCATGGCCACATGCCGAGAAATGATGCAACCAGCAGCCACAGACTGCACACGATAGCTAGCTACTGAGACTTAACATCATCTTATTACCATGAGTTAGGGTGGTGTATAAAACTGCTTCAGTAATGCTACACTTCCAGATTTTTTTAATGATCTTTAAAATCATTTTTTTAATGAAATTGAAGTATATACTTGAACAATGCATGGGGTATCCTGTCCTATGAACTCTGTTTTTATCTTGCCAAAACGAAGTTTTTGCAAGATATGTTAGTCAGCTTGTATGTTTTGTTTTTTTTTGTTTGTTTGTTTGTTTGTCTGTAATCACGTATAAAAAATTCTGCAGAGCACAGTTATCATTGGAAATTTTTGTAACTTCGCATATCAGAGGCCTATAGAGGTCCCTTTCAGCGCACAAAATTTTGAAGGTCAAGGTCAAAGGTCAAGGTGACTTTGTCGCAAATCAGGGGAGTCGACGAAACCCTTATTTGTTGAGTAATTTTGATCGGATCTTCTTCAAACTTCATGGGAATATAGTTCATGGTCTGGCGCTCAGCTGATTACTTTTTAGTGGCGATTGGCCTTGACCTTCATATGTTTTTTTTAATTTATTTATTAATTTATTTTTTTTGTCTGTAATCACGTATAAATCACTCTGCAGAGCACAGTTATCATTGGAAAATTTTTTAACTTCGCATATCAGAGACCTATAGAGGTCCCTTTCAGCGCATACAATTTTGAAGGTCAAGGTGACTTTGTCGCAAATCATGGGAGTCGACGAAACCCTTATTTTTTGAGTTATTTTGATCGGATAGTCTTCAAACTTCATGGGAATATAGTTCATGGTCTGGCCCTCAGCTGATAAATTTTTGGTGGCGATTGGCCTTGACCTTCATGGTTAGCACCTCAGGTCAAACATATTTGACTCCAAGGTCAAATTTTCAAGTTTTAGGAACCATATCGTGTAGTACCTCAAATTGAACACCTCAATGAGTGCTTTCTAGATATGTCAAGCTTGAGACATTATGACGTCATTTGGTGACGTTATGAGGCAAACGCATATTTTTCATGGTTACTCTGTAGAACGATTCTCATCGGAATCTCTCGTAGGCAGATATTCCTCAAGGAATCGCTCCTGGTGGATAGCAGCTCTGTTCACCTCAGTGGGACCTTAAATAAGTCACACTTGGTCACCTTTTGGCAAGATACGGGTCACCCTGCGGGTGACATTGGTTTATTTTTTTTTTAAGTGATTCTTCACCATTGAGAGATAGGGCCAAAAATGATTTGGAGCATGATATCTCAAAAAGTTATGGATGGATTCAGATGAAACTTACAGTGGCCTCAAAAAGTATTCAGCACCCCCCCCCCCCAAAGTTTTCACATTTTGATGCCACTTGAGCTTATTTCATGATGCTTTCAAATCAAACTTAATATATAGTCTTCACAAACTACTCCAAAGTGATAAAGCTAAAAAAAAATACAGATACAATGTGAACAAGTTAGAATAACAGAGAAAAATAGGACCATGTATCCGGAAGCTCACCTGAATCAGGAGCAACAGACATTTAAACCCCTCACAAACTCCTTTGGAGCCTGATTTTTTGTTTGTTTGTTTTAATGTCATGAACAAACTTTAGTACGTTATGGATGATACGTTTAGTACGTTTAGTACGTTTAGTACGTTTTGGAGAAGAGAGCAAATACCTATTTTGGGGGGGGTTCAAATCCCCACCCCATCCCCACATAGAACCCCATAATGAGCGCAGATGTTGGTGCGGTAAATGCACCTTCGTTAGGCATCAGATAGGAGGCTTGTGCCCAAGTTTGATCAAAATTGTATGTTTGGTTCAAGTGATAATGACTGAAGTGTTGACGGACTGACTCACTCACTCACTCACCTACTGCTTGATCGCATAAGCTCACCAGACTAAAGTCTGGGTGAGCTAAAAATCAGAGGAGTCTCAGTTACGTAAGTATTCACACCCTTTGTGTAATGAACCCTAAATCACATCAGCAGCAAATTATTTGTTTGAAAGGTTACAACATAAGTGTAATCGGTTTCACCTCTATGTAATCAGTGGTTTAACTTGGAGATTAAACTCTCCCACTTATCGAAGGAGTTTTAAGGTGAAACTCAGTTGGTCAACCAACAAGGGAAACATGAAGACCAAGGAGCTTTCCAAAGAAGTCAGACATAAATTGATGGAGAAGCACCGTTCAGGAGAGGGTTATAAGAAGATTTCAAAGTCACTCATTATCCCTTTGAGTATGGAGAAATCCATCATCAAGAAGTGGGTGACGTATCACACCACCCAGACTCTACCCAGATCAGTTCACCCATCCAAACTCAGCAGTCGGGAAAACAGGAAAACTGGTTCGGGATGTTAATGTAAATCCAACAATGACTTTGAAAGATATACAAGACTATATGTCCAAGATGGGGGTCAGTGTTCATCAATCAACAATATTGCATTCCCTTCACAAAGCTGGCATCTGGACAGGTGGCAAGAAAGAAGCCATTACTGAAAAAGTCGCATCTTCAAGCTCGTATGGAGTTTGTGAAAAAGCATCTTAATGATACTGCAGGCATGTGGAGAAATGTTTTGTGGTCAGACGAGACAAAAATTTACTTTTTGGTCAAAATTCAAAGCATTACTTCTGACTCAAGCCTAACACTGTACATCACCCAGTCAACACCATCCCTAGCGTCAAGCATGGTGGTGGCAGCATCACGTTATGGGGGACTGGCAAGCTTGTCGGGACAGAAGGGGCAGTGTACGGTGATAGTACAGGAGAATCCTTGATGAAAACCTATTTGAGTCAGCCATTAATCTGAAACTGGGTATTGAACCTGATTTGAACCCAATTGAACATTTGTGGCGAGACGTGAAGATTGCAGTCCATCGACGATCCCCATCAAATTTCACCACGTCACTGCGCAAGGCTGGTAGAGACCTACCCAAAAACACTCGTAACAGTCATTGCTGTAAAAGCTTTCACCAAGTACTGACCTAAGGTGTTGAATACTTTTTCAACCAGTGAATTTTGAGTTGTACATGTTTTTAGCCGCGTCTCGCTAAGAGAGCTCCGCGTTGTTGTTGTTGTTGTTGTTGTTGTTGTTGTTGTTGTTGTTGTTGTTGTTGTTCTTCTTCTTCTTCTTCTTCTTCTTCTTCTTCTTCTTCTTCTTCTTCTTCTTCTTCTTCTTCTTCTTCTTCTTCTTCTTCTTCTTCTTCTTCTTCTTCTTCTTCTTCTTCTTCTTCTTCTTCTTCTTCTTCTTCTTCTTTTTCTTCTTCTTCTTCTTCTTCTTCTTCTTCTTCTTCTTCTTCTTCTTCTTCTTCTTCTTCTTCTTCTTCTTCTTCTTCTTCTTCTTCTTCTTCTTCTTCTTCTTCTTCTTCTTCTTCTTCTTCTTCTTCTTCTTCTTCTTCTTCTTCTTCTTCTTCTTCTTCTTCTTCTTCTTCTTCTTCTTCTTCTTCTTCTTCTTCTTCTTCTTCTTCTTCTTCTTCTTCTTCTTCTTCTTCTTCTTCTTCTTCTTCTTCTTCTTCTTCTTCTTCTTCTTCTTCTTCTTCTTCTTCTTCTTCTTCTTCTTCTTCTTCTTCTTCTTCTTCTTACAAAACCTTTGGGACTCGGCTCTTTTATATACAGGATCCGGATCTCCTTAAATACTAAACACCTGTACACATCCTCGCATTGAGGGTGCCTTTTGAGAGCGTCTATCATGAACTTTTAAATATAGTTGGACATTTGCTTTAAAGTTTCGAAAAGTTCACGTTACTATTTAAAGATTATTCCATTTAATGTATTGTAATTTCGTAAATACACTATTTTCTCGTCATGAAAGACGATCGTCCATGACGGGTCTCGCTATTGGCTCAATCAAGGCACGTGATGAAATATCGGAAGTTGTTGTTGTTAACCTCCGCCATCGAAGATGGATTGAGGTTACTGTTTTTACCCCTTTCTGTTTGTTTGTTTGTTACTTACAAGATCTAAAGATTTCGTAAGTATATTGATCACTTCCGTTTATGTTTGTTTGTTTGTGTTTGTTTGTGTGTTTGTTTGTGTGTTTGTTTGTTTGTTGGCACGATAACTCGAGAACGGAAGAAGCTACCAATGTCAAATTACACCACGTGATTCAGGAGGGTGATGGCTAGCGCCATTTAGATTTTGGTCAAAATCAGTCAGAGGTCAAGTTCATAGTGAGGTGAAACATAATTCCATAAATTCATGTGGAGAAATGGAGTATTTTTGCTTCGCTCGACGTTACGAGTTCGTTTTAGCTTCGATTTTAATTTTGTCTTTGGTTTTTGCGATCGCTTAGGACGCTTAAAACTCGGTTGTCGAAATTCTGGGAAAAATCGGATGTTTTGGAGCCGTTTAAAGATTGTATAAAAAAAATATTTCACTTGACGCGTCACGGGTCGTCACGTGGTGCAGCGTGCTCGAGCAGACACGTCGTTGAGTCACGTAAAGGTTTTCCGTGTGTGCGCTGACGGTGTTTTCGATAAAGATGGTGTTTAAAAGTCATTTTTTATCCCAATAAAGGTTATCGTCGCATTCCTGACTCGCTAAGCCGTCAGCTTATGTAAAGATTGTTGGTGGATGGCCGAATATTATGGTTTTGTGACTTTGATAAAATAATATAAAATAATTGCGTGGAGAAATGGAGATTTTTGCTTTGGTCGACATTACGATTTTTGATGGTTTGGTACAGAATTATCGTAGAAACTTCTGGTTTGCATCACTACCTTCTCTCGAGACAGCTTTTATTAGACAAGGTCAGAGGTCAAGTTGACGATTTCGTAAGTACCAGTCTATGACTGCTTGTTACTTACGAAATCTAAAGATTTCATAAGTATATTGATGCCTTCCGTTTCTGTTTGTTTGTTTGTTTGTTTATAGGCACGATAACTCGAGAACGGAAGAAGCTACCAATGTCAAATTACACCACGTGATTCAGGAGAGTGATGGCTAGTGCTGATTAGATTTTGGTCAAAATCGGTCAAAGGTCAAGGTCACAGTGAGGTCAAACATCCAAAACATTCGATTTTTGATGGTTTGGTACAGAATCATCGTAGAAACTTCTGGTTTGTGTCGCTACCTTCTCAAGAGACAGCTTTTATTAGACAAGGTCAGAGGTCAAGTTGACGATTTCGTAAGTACCAGTCTATGACTGCTTGTTTGTTTGTTACTTACGAAATCTAAAGATTTCGTAAGTGTACTGATGACTTCCGTTTCTGTTTGTTTGTTTGTTTGGTTGTAGGCACGATAACTCGAGAATGGAAGAAGCTACCAATGTCAAATTACACCACGTGATTCAGGAGGGTGATGGCTCATGCTGATTAGATTTTGGTCAAAATCGGTCAAAGGTCAAGGTCACGGTGAGGTCAAATATTCGATTTTTGATGGTTTGGTACAGATAACTCGAGAACGGAAGAAGCGACCAATGTCAAATTACACCACGTGATTCAGGAGGCTGATGGCTAATGCTGATTAGATTTTGGTCAAAATCGGTCAAAGGTCAATGTCACAGTGAGGTCAAACATCCAAAAAATGATAACTCGAGAACAGAAGAAGCTACCAATGTCAAATTACACCACGTGATTCAGGAGGGTGGTGGCTAGCGCTGATTAGATTTTGGTCAAAATCGGTCGAAGGTCAAGGTCACAGTGAGGTCAAACATCCAAAACATTCGATTTTTGATGGTTTGCTACAGAAACAATGTAGAAACTTCTGGTTTACGTCGCGACCTTCTCTCGAGACACCTTTTATTAGACAAGGTCAGATGTCAAGTTGATGATTTCGTAAGTACCAGTCTATGACTGCTTGTTTGTTTGTTTGTTTGTTTGTGAACAGTATTACGAAAAAAACTCCTCGACGGATTTCGACGAAACTTGGTGGGGGGTTAGGTCTGGTCCAAGGATCATGCCATGAGATTTTGGACTTGGTCCAAAATCCAATATGGCCACTATGACGGCCAATTTGAAAAAATATTTGAATTTTTTTTTTTGCATTTCTACATGTTTTAAGTGATTTCCAACCCCCCCCACCCCCCAAAAAAAATTGTTAGAGAAAAAAAAAATTTTGCAACTTTTTTTTCAACAAAATTTCGATTTTTTTTTTTTGCATTTCAACATGTTATAAGTGATTTCCAACAAAAAAACATGCCAAAATTATAATTGCGGCTGATTTTGGAACTTCAGGTGGATATCTTCTTCTTCTTCTTTCGGCTCGTTCTTCTTTTTGGAACTTCAGGTGGATTTACCCACGTAAAATCAATTTCTGTCTCAAAGAATCTCGTTATGACGAATGAATTGAGTATGTAAAAGTTCAAAGTAAAAGGGAAAGTTGCAAACTATAACTCTGTGAGCGCTGTTGACAGCAAATTGAATGAATAGGATATCAGGTTCACTTGAGTGACCTAGCAGTATTGGCGGCGGAGGTTTTGCACTCTACCGAGTGCTCCCCCTCTAGTTTTTTTTGTTTGTTTTTTTTTTATTCTTCTTCCTCTTCTTCTTCTTCTTCTTGTTGTTGTTGTTCTTGTTCTTCTTCTGGTGAAGACAAAACCTTTAGGACTCGGCTCTTTTATATACAGGATCCGGATCTCCTTAAATACTAAACACCTGTACACATCCTCACATCTACGGTGCCTTTTGAGAGCGTCTATCATCAACCTTTAAATATATTCGGACATTTGCTTTAAAGTTTCGAAAAGTTCACGTTACTATTTAAAGATTATTCCATTTAATGTATTGTAATTTCGTGAATACACTATTTTGTCGTCATGAATGATGATCGTCCATGACGGGTCTCGCTATTGGCTCAATCAAGGCGCGTGACGAAATATCCGAAGTTGTTGTTTTTTTGTTTGTTTGTTTGTTTTTTTTCTTCTTCTTCCTCTTATTGTTCTTGTTCTTCTTCTTCTGGTGAAGACAAAACCTTTCGGACGCGGCTCTTGGACACATTTGTCCTTGTTTTTTTTCAGGTATTCCTGCCATGTAACCTCCTTCAACTATAACTGTATTGAGTTTGATCTCATCAGTTATGAATAAAAATATTCATTTGGAAAAATTGTTTCTACATAATTTGTAATTCATCTAAATGTGGCATTATTGGTCGGGGGTGAATACTTTTGCAGGCCACTGTCGTGGGCAGGTGGGGTGTCTGCCAAGGATGAATTGATTAGATTTTGGTGAAGATCAAGATCTGAGATTTCAAAAAAAAAAAAAAATTGAAGTGATTCTTCATCATTGAGAGATGTGGCCAAAAACGATTTATTGCACGCTCTTTCAAAACGTTGTGGACAAAATATGACAAAACTTGGTGGATGAGTTGGATAGATGACTAGAACAAGTTGAATAGATTTTGGTTAAGGTACGGCTGTGGATCCGGCCTACCAGTGGAATACAAACGCAAACTGTTCAGCCTGGCAGAGGCATGCGCTCTACCAAGTGCCGTTCAAGTTGTTTCCTGCCACACTGTGTACCAGGAATTCACGTCTACCAAGCTCACACGACCACATTTCCGGTTTGCTGTTGATGCCGAACCGAATATTTGCCTCCATCCTCTATCTCGTTCTCTTTTTTTTTTCGGTTAACACTTTCATCCTTGTCATTTGCTATCTCGCGTTGTTATTTGTTTTTTTATTGCATTTGGCAATGTAAGTTGTTTTTTTTAATCATTATTGTTGTTTTTATTGCATTTTGGTGTGATCTGGTGAATTTGGGAATAAAGAAGATGATCAAGTTGGCAGCACGTCATAGCTGGCACGAGCACAAGGGAGTGTCATGATGACTTGACCCGCAGCAGTATTTGGAGAGTTAACATCACTGCGTCAGAGCTTTCTGGACTCCGGAGGGGGCTTGATGTTCATTGGAGGAAAGCAACGGAGCGATGTGCAAAAGCAACTGTCATTTGCTTCTCTGCTGAAAGGCTTTCCCATTGCCTCGAATGTGTTCCCGGTACAACCTTCGACCTGAAATTTCCAACCCACCTGCTCTGACATTCCCGGAAATGTACCTCTTATGAGGCATTCGCGCCCCGTGAAAGCCTCATAAACCATTTCAATTACCCTCACGCCAGTCTCACCTCCTTGCCATATTAATCTTCACCATATAGCCTCTCCTCTAGTCTTCCCTGCCACTTATGACTTTCCACTGTCCAAACAGCTCACCTCATAGGTCACACATCCAACTCCTTACCCTTTATCTTTCATTTATTTCTGACACTACCCCTCCCTCACTTTCCCATATCTTATCCAAACCTTTCCAATCCCAATCCATATACATGTCCGTGAAAATAACTCATTTTTCTAATGATCGAGGAGGTTCAGTGTAAAATTGCCAGTCGGGTTTAGACATTTACACATCCGCTTCACTATGCAAACTACCCCTTTTGGATGCTGATCTGTGACATTGGCCAGTGGAGATGTCGACCATCTTTTTGCACCACCTCAATCTCGATAACCTGCCAAAATTTTCACCTGTTTTTGTTTTTTTTTGCTTTGTTTTATTTTGATGTTTTCTGCTTGCTCTTTGCTTTACATCCCTCCCAGGCACTCCACCATCCTCTAATCATTTTCCATCTGTGCCCCCCTCCCCCACCCCTCCTTCCATGCTCACGATTCTTCTACCCCCTGCTTTGTTTCCTATCCACCTTACCCACGCACTCCCTGCAAAACAACACGAGTCGAGCCGCGTGCAGGCTGCATCGCAGCTCCAGGTGCAGGAAATGTGGACACTGGCCAGCAGGCCATTCTATTGCTCATGCAGCAGTTGCTTGGTTGTGCAGCCAGTGTTTTCCAGGAATGTTATTGCAATTTGTTTGCATTGTTCCTCAATCTGTTTGCTGAGCAGAAAACGTCCCAGCCCAAGTCTTCCCTCGTATTTATGTTTTATATTATACAAATTAAGTAAATACTATGCTTAAGAAAACAGGTACAGCTCACAAGGCTGAGAAAGATGCCCGTGCAACTAGCTGTCTGACGATTCAGAATATCTCAGAGCTTCTATTTCTGTATTAAATTAAATTTTCAATGTGAAAATACCTGTGTATCAGGTGATTAAAGTGCTGGTCTGTGTTATCGATACTTATAACTCTGGCTTTAGCTCCGCACCGTGCTGACTGGCTGGATTCCCTCCCCCACGACCAACTGGTATCCGTGTAGTCGAGTTGTAGAGAAATCCCTGTTCACCATGTCCACATCCACCCTGCTTGCTTGCAGGTTACTATCTCTCTTTCTCTTTTTCCCCCTCTTTTCCCATTTGTTCATCCGCCTGCCTATTTGTGTCCAGCCGTTTCCCTCGACCGCTTGCACTCTCATGGTTCTTTGGAAGATGTGGCCAAGTCTTTCTTGAGCATCTTCCGGTGACTTGATGCTTTGGAGGACATTCCGCTTGTTGGGGATGCTTATTTGATCGATAGAGGTGGAACTCCTGACGAGCGGCTCGTAGCTCAGAGTTGGTCTTCAAATACAACTTTAGATCGACAACCCATAAATGTTTTGGCCTCCAAACTTACCTCTGTACATTTCAGATTGCAGCATGTTCAGCACGTAGTGTAATCTTTTTAGGAAAGTATCAGAAGACACAACATGGCCCTCACAGTGCTCAAAGTATGCATCTTTTTTTTTCTTTTCTTTTTTTTAGCTTCACACTCTTCCATCCTTGTCATTTGCTATGTCATGTTGTTATTTATTCATTGCACTTGTCAGTGTAAGTTGCCTTTTTTTATGGTAAGTTTGTGTGATCTGTTGAGAATTTTTGGCATAAAACAGTCGATTGAGGTGGCAGCATATATTATAGCTGGTACGAGCAGAAGGGAGAGTCACGATGACGTAACACAGCGGGGTTCGAAGAGTTAACATCAGCTGCGTCAGAGCTTTCCGGCAGAATGCCTGCAATACGTACCACTGAAAATCACCCCAAAAGTAAAGGCTATGCTGATAGGTTTTTTTGATGGAAAAGTTATGGTGTTTGTCATCATGGGTGCCGTCGACACTTAACATGTGAACTTTAAAAAAATTTAAAAGTTGGAACAATGAGTCCAGATACACCATTGTTCAAGTCTGACGACAGGATCTATTTGAACCCCAATTATGGACTTGACAATGACCCCAAGAAGGAGTTACATTTTTTGAATAATAGCAGAGAATCCTACCTCCTACCTATTAAAAAACCTTGCAACCATGAAAGTGAGGGTCGATGCTGCTACTGGAGGATGGGAAGATGCTCTGAGATGTGAACTTTCTGCTCATCGAGGCCGATACATTGTGAATAATTCGAATCCTAATGACATTGCATGACATGAATTATGGCAACACAATGTCATGATGAGGTTGAAGCTTTATTTTGAGATGTTTGTAATGGATGATGAAAACGGTAGCTTTGGATCGCCTGACACGTTTCACAGTATTAATCCTGGTCCGAAATGGACGATCACCCAAACAACAGAGATTACCCACTGAATGTGACGCATGCCACCCCCAACTCGATACACCCCCTTCCTTTCTACTCTTTCTACCCACTCACCAGCACCTTGGCCCAAACTCATCAGAGTAATCTTTCAGTGTTCTCTGTCACTTCATGCTGCAGGGAACTCATCTTTGCATCATTCTCTGATTCACCAGTGAGCACAGTGTCTCTTTGTTTTGTCATCGTCTCACACCCTCGCTTTCTCAAGGCCCCCATGCTTCATTCGTGTCCGAAGAAGCGAAAGCAAACTTTAAAGGAAAGCTTTTTGAGGCAAGGTGTATGCTGTTAGCCCATAAAACGGAGTCTGATATTGTAGGCAAATGCACTGATTGGCCAACAAAGCCTTTGTTGCGGTCTGTTTGAAATGTGAGATGGTATCTTTAAATCTGCAACCGTTGCTGAACTTGAATGCGATAAGCCGTCTGGTTGCCTGCCAACTCGATAACACAGCCCAGTGACAAAATATCCGTATTCCAGTATCAAACGGCATTTTCCGACGTTTTCAGAAGCTTGTTCGGAATTTGTATGGCAAGAGCTGGCCACCGTGGAAATGAGCGAGGAAATCTACGTGGCTTTAGAAGAAAGGGAAGAGGCTGCGGGTGCAATAGCAGGGTGCTCCACCGTAACCGATGTCGCTGGAACGTGCCAAACGCGTCCCTGGGTCTGTTCACACGCAGGAAGTGAAAGCTGTTTCAGGGAACCACAATGATTTCCACTGCACTGAAACACCGCCAATTCCAATAACAGCGTTTATTGCCTTTTTTTTTTTCCCCCCTCCAAACAATTTTTATTTTAATGCCAATTGTCATTCTCCAATCTTGTGATTATGAGTGAGCCTGCAACCGTCTTGTTTCACACTAATTTAATGCCGGTGAGGGAGGCCCTTTACCTGTAATTTATTTTGTTTGTTCCATTTTCCCTATTGCGTGCTTTCCCAAACTGCATCCGGTCACATCCCTGCACAGACATCCGAGCACGGGTGCAGTGCAGGTTTAATTTAGCGCCGCAGATAACAACCCTGTGGGTTTCCCTACGTGTTTTTTCCCAGCCTAATCTTGGCAGGTTCATCATACACCCACAGTACGACCCATTGTACAGTGTCGTCAGATTCTTGATGGGCAGGGGATGAAGTGGTTTGATGGTCAAGGAGAATCAGACAAGGTTGCCGGTGGAGGATGGAGAAGGAAGAATAAGCATTCTGTAACAACCATAGCGTGGAGGAGGAATAAGCATTCTGTAACAAGCATATAATTAGAAAAAGGCTTGACCCCTGAAATTTTCTCTCGTTTCTCTTTTCTCTCTCAAATTCATTAACAATGACGAACAAAGCAAAAATAAATGTTCAACTCTTCTCACTCCGTTACCCATTCCCTCTCTAGCCCCCTCATGAACAAACAATTTGCAGCTGCCTAAGGCCATGTTTGGATGATGTCGGTTTTGTGATGTAGACAGGGAGCAACATGACTGTGGATACAAAATATGCACTGCATTCTTTAATGGTTACAGTCTGGAATTCTCCAGTATTGCACAGGTTTAACACCATTGTACGAGAGGATTGCGAGTAGTGTTGGCATGGTGCTTTTCATACATATGTGAAGTGCAAATATTGCAAGCTGCTTGGTATCTGCTAAATGCTGCAAGCTCATTGGTTGGCATCTCTCATGCTCTCCAATAAACGTGTCCCCCTCAAACACTTGCTTTCCTTGCTTCTTTCAGTCATACCTTCGTTTCCCACTCACTCTTCCCAAGAAGCAATTTTTAGGCAATTATTGCAGAATTCCTCACTCTCTCTCTCTCTCTCTTCGGGGTTCGGTGACCAGACGCTATGGGCTCGTGCCACGCGCCTTGCATACCGCAACTGCTCAGCTGCCTCTGTCTTGGATGTTTTCCCGGAAGCCATCTTGGCACATAATATGGAGAGGCAGAGTCATGAGCACCCCAGAACAGAAATCATAAATGGAGAGAGATGTAGGATTGAAGGCAGACTGCCTGTTTTCCCCCTGATGCCACTTGTCATGCTGATGTTTACAGTCTCCCCTTCACCTCCCCCCCCCCCCCCAACACAAAAACTCCCTGAGTCCTTGCGTGCATTGCCATGAACAATTACGATAATCACAATAATTTGACTGTTTTCCATCCCTGGAGACTTCATTGTAATACGTGCCTGCTTCAATTTTCTAAACGCTTACCACTGCCAGAGTTGGGCGTCAAATGATGTCGGAGGTGTGACCTAGGAGAGACTGCCTGGCCTTCACTGTGACATTACGAGTTCAAAGTCTGGCCCAGCTGGCAGCTGTTTGGTAATGCAAGAGGATGGGCCTTGGCAGGAATGCCAGGCGAGCAAAGGCCAATGCCGTTTGGGTGGCTTCACCTTGGTTTATGGTCGCTGCATATGTTAATTTTAACCAGTTATCTTTCAACATTTTATTGTACAAGACCAATACTCGAGCTGTAGTTTTCGTAATCGATATATTTTGATCCATTTTGGTTTGGTAGAGTGGAAGAGGCATATATTTTCTTCATATCACTGTTAAGGGCCCAAGTTGTAAAAAACAAAAACATTTAAAAAAAAAATAAAACAAGTCAGGATAATAATAGAAGAAGAGATATTGAGAGAAAGTAGAAGTAAGGCAAAGGAAAAGACAAGTGGGGGGGGGGGGTAGGTGGAGCTGCCATATTTGCCTGTATAGTTAAAGTATGGCCGAGCCACTTGATCATGTAAAAATATTTACCAATGAAATAATTTGCAAGCATTTCACCTAAAATTGACCACAATGCATGCTACACAGTAGTTGAGTGTACGAAACCACTCACGACACAACAGCTGTGCTAATGGGTATCGGTGCATCCTGGAGTAGGCCGCACAACACTGTTCCATCAAATGTTGAGTTTTTAAAGCTTCGAGGGTTACGTTGTCATTTCAATTTTAACACACCAATGTTACACACAGTACAGGTGCATTTAATTCTCAACAAGTACCTCGTGGGAATTTTAACAGCACGTGTACACAGTTGATGATGAGGAGGATCCTCTCGTGCCAGATTTGCATCACGACGTGTCCTGTTTGTGACAGCAATTCAAATTTGCAGAATTCCAAATCTGCACCAGCTGCTTCGACCTCTTGCCGCCGCTGCTACTTGGTTCATATCAATTGCCGCAGCTCTGTTGCTATAAACTGCCGGAGTCTCGGTGCACTTCAAATCCCCTGCACAGACAAGGCGATTGCAGCGATTCCACACTTGCAGCAGCAGCACATTCGGCAACCACTCTGGATGCTGACAGTCCAGAACCTCGTGCAAGTTTCTCGAAGAGCACCGCATGCATCCCATGAATCGTGCAATATGCACCAATGCCTGCATAACAACAGCATACCCAACACCCATGTAATATTTCAGATGGAATGTGGTCGGCAGTCTCTGTATGATATCTGGGTTTTGTTATCCCCCGCCAACCAACGAAGTTGGCGGGGGATATAGAAATGGGTTCCATACGGCCATCCGTACGTCCGTCCATCCATCACATTTCGTTTCTGGAGCTTAACTACAAATCCCCTCAAGATATATTTACGAAATTTGGTACACATATCAAGCAAGTGGTGAACTGGTGCCTTTTGATATGTAGAGATTTCCCCCCAAAAAAATTCTGTCACTTTCCATGGAAACAAGTTGGGTATTAAGAAATAATTGAGGTTAACCTTTGTTTCCAGAGCATAGTTGCAAAACTATTAACTATTTATTTATGAAATTTGGTACACACATCAAGAATTAATTGAACTGGTGCCTTTTGGTACTTGTCCTCATTTACTATGGCAGGAGATATCGAGGACTTTGTCTTCAACGGATGCTAGTTTTTTTTACTTTGAAAACAAACTTATATCTTGAATCACTGATCCATAACTGTCCAAAACTAGCTTCCTATATTTCCTTTTCTTGAATCCTGCTATGGCTGGCAAGGTGGCTTACAGGGATGCACATTCACTTCGAAGCCGTCCAGCCTGGGTTCAAACGTGACCCAGCTATAAACTGTTATCACAGTGTTTCACAGATTCATAAATCTGTTGATGGATGTTAAACTGGGTGTTCCGTCTGCTGGTATCGGTTGGTGGATGTTAAGGATACCATGGTCTTCTTCACGATTTGTAGGCAAGCTATTGCCGGAACCCTGAACAAAATTTCTGCCCTGACTTCCTGAGTCAAATTGGTGACCCCTCCAGAATTGTAGCTTAGTAATTGCTTCGGCAGCACCAACACTGCATAGGGCAAGGTACATGATGAACTGCTATCGGAGGTTGTCCTGCCAGTCGTTGCGGCCCTGCTTGATGCTATGAAAACTAATTTGCCTGACTTGATCTGAATCTCCACCTGGCCTGACCTTGACCCCCAGTTGACAATACTTGTGTGTCGTGCAGGTGGAGGGAGGCCCATAGGGCCGAGAAGCACGTGCAGCTGGCTCGCAATGTCGAGCACGAATAACATTGCCCAGGCGCGAAAGATGGTGGAGCAGCTGCGGATAGAGGCGAGCTTCGAGAGGATAAAGGTATCAGGGTGGGGTCTTGTTTGAGACTTTGAGGCTGGTTGGATGATGAATCCACATTGTGGAATATACCTCGTAGACAAAATATGCCCGGCCCTATGAGTCTGCAAGGAGGAGATTTGTTTGCAATGGAGTTAAAAAAAGAAAAAAAAAATCGATGTATGGTTGACAGGCTCTATGGCTGATTGTAATTGAGCCATATCCTGTGAAGGATGCTGAAAGGAAAATAAATCCCATTTGCATATGGTTCATAATCTGTTTCTGCAAAGGCATTTTGGGGTGTACTTAATTCCACTTGACCCGACACTTTGTTTCCTCTTAACGCTGGTGTGAATGACCTTCTTGGTGTTTGAACACCAAGCGAAGACACATTTTATTCCCTTCATATTTTGAAAGTCTGATATCCAATTGCAGTCAAGGCCTTGGAGCATTGGTTTCAAAGGGGGTGACCATCTAATGGATTGTTGAAAAGGAGTCCCGGAGGGGGTGAGAGTTTTGTGAGATTTGGCGATTTAGTGACGAGCGGAAGGGCACGGAGGCCTTCCCTTGAGGCAGTGCAGATCCTTTTGAAGTCGGGTCACACCTGTGCTTTGCTTTTTATCTGTAGATCCTTTTTCTCTCGCTAGCCAGAGATGCTTTGGCACCGCCATTTGTGCTGTATGAAGTTTTTGGGTGCATTATACATGCAGGTTTTGACACCCAAATGGAACTTTGCTCGATCATTTGTCCACAGGTCTCAAAAGCATCCTCAGACCTCATGCGATACTGCAATGAGCACGCAAAGAGTGATCCACTGCTCGTCGGAATCCCAAACTCCGAAAACCCCTTCAAGGATAAGAAGCCATGCACCATTCTGTAGCCGTCGAGTCGTCATTTCCAACACCTTCACCCGTCCTCACATTCTGTCCCTTTGGCTCCCTCCCAACTGATTTGTTTTTTCTTGCCCTCCGCCAGCCCGTTTGCCATGGTCTGGCTGCAAAGCAACAGCTTGACACATTTAGATATTGCATTGCTCTCATATTTGCTTTCTTTTCTTTCCTAATCTCCATTCTTCCTCCTTTATCTCATTCTCCTGCTTATTTTAGCCCGCTCACCACCCCCCGCCCCTCCTACCTCACCTCCTCATTCCTCTCCCCTCTTCCTCCTCCAACTATATTTACTTCTATTTGCCATCTTCATATCAGGTGAAAAGTATGATGCACATGTTAATGAAAGCCAAAACGAGCAGGGAGATTAAGGAAAAGTAAACACACCCTTGCTTTCAGTCTGGTTTCGAGCACACACTTGTGCCATTGTGCAAGCCAGGCTAAGGGTACTGAAGTTTGCCATGCCATATTCATCTGCCAAAAAAAACCTTCTGTTCTCCTCCTACTTTTCTCCTCCCCCTCCTTCTTCCACTTGTTTCTTCGATAATTCGACCAGTGACCTACCTAGTTAGTTCTCCACACGAAACATTATGACCTATTGTGCCATGTTGTACAATCCTGCCTCTGCCCATCCACGGCTCGCCTACCACACTCTCCGGGCTAAGCCACTCGGGAATACAGGAATTATAGCAACGGATTGCCAACGCATTGCTATTTTGTATATTGTTATTGCTATTTGATTTGTTTTTGCGTATCACAAGTAGACATATTTGGTGCAAGTTTTCTGTCGTTGCTGTCGTTGTTTAAGTTGTAATTTCCATAAATATTTTCCAGTGGCCAAGCGCTGGAAGGGTTAAGTCCTTGTGCAGGGTTGCAGCACTGAGTGTTTCCTTTTCTACAGCATTATGATGGTTATGTATCCAGCCTGTGGTCAGAATACCCTGTCACCAAGATGTCAGTGCAAGAGAGAAGCCGAATTTGGATGGTTGGCGAATCACACCAGTGATCCCAGACTGGGAGATGATTCTTCGACAGCGACTTCTTGATAGAGTGAAATGAGAGTAATCGTACGTGCGTATTCGTGCCAAGGACAAACGGGAGTAGCAGGAAGTGACAGGTGATTTTTTTTTCTCTCGTTGCCTAAATTTTACATGGCATAAAGGGACGAGGGGGTGGTTGTGGTGTTAAGTTCGTGTCGTGTTTTGTCCACGTTTCGGCAAATTTGTGGGAAACCGGTCCAATAGAGAAGAATAAAATAAAAGAGCAGAGGAGATGTTTGCCTCTTACTCTGCCCTGTCCGTCTGTCTGTCTCGTTCACTCTGCCCGTTACGCAAACAGCCTGTATTTTGTGACCCAGATCCGCCCGTGAATGTGGGTTAGGTGGTTTACTCCCAAACGGCAACGCTTTGATCCAGCGTCCTGCGCTGTGGCGCCCAAATCCTCGTCATGTCTGCGGCAAGCAACTTGGAGTGTTGAACAGGGACTTCACTGTATGCTTAACAGCCATCTCAACCTCAATTCTTCAGCATCGATATTGGATTCTATCTCGGTTCTTTCTCTCCACCTGGAATCTCTCCTCCATCCTTTGCCCCTTGCCAAAATCACATGGGTAATATGGTAAATGTAACGTGTGTAGATAATACTGTTAGTGTTTCTGTCTTTCAAACGCGAGCAACCGTGTCAGTTACTCTTTATGTTTTAGTTTTTATGGAAAACCTTACCCTGTTTGGCGGATTTTGTAAGCGCTTGTATAATGATAAGACGTTGCTTCTGTTCAGACCACTTGTTCTGCCAAGCACTGTCTCTCCCGCTGGATGTCTTGTCTCATTTTCGCGGCTCCTTCACCCACTATTAATGACCAATAAACCCGGTGATGTTTTAAAAAGGTCCACGTCTTGCTTCCTTTGGTGTAGCAAATCTTTGTGTGTCATGATTAAAGTGATGCTTGCAAGTAGCAACCTTTTGCATTTTGCAGCCACGGTTAAAGTAACAGTTGCCATCCTTGATGGGCCAAATGGCCTCCTGCTTTGACGTTCCTTGTGTATCCCATATGCAACTTGAACGACACTCGGGAGAGAACATACCTCCGCCAGGCTGAACTGTTTACATTTTGTATCCCACTGATAGGACGGCTCTGCATCTGGTCCTGAACCAAAATTGAATAGACTTGTTCTTGTCACCTACCCAACTCATCCACAAAATCTAGTCATAATCCATCTGCAACTTTTTGAGATATCGTGCTCTGCATAGTTTTTGGCCATATCTGTATGATGAAGAATCACTTAAAAAATTCCAGTAGCTGCATCCGGATCTTCACCAAAATCTAATCAATTCGTCCTTGTCACACACCCACGCTGTCCACCAAATTTCGTCCATATTTCGACCAAATTTCGAATCTGTCCATAACTTTTTGAGATATCCTGCTCATAAATAGACAAACAAGAAAGATGTCGATAGCTCGATACTTGGGGAAATTCTAAGAAACAACATTTGCTTCCAGGTTTTGATTGCTGAACCAATTCAGTGACCCAATATGCAAATTCTGTTCAACTTAGCAGAGTACCCAGCGTCTGGGTGGGTGGAGATTGCGCATTAACTGCTGAAAAAAGTAGAGTCTCTATATTGCAGGAAAACTTTATAGATGTTTGTGTGGTGTGTGTTGAAGGGGGTGTAAAGGGTCCAAGTTGTCCAAAGCATTCTATGGACTCTATAAGGTTCTTGAGGGTTCTAAATGTCGAAGGGGGTCTGAAGATCTCAGGAATATTCCAATAGTAGTTTGGGTTTAATGGGATCTTAGGAGTCTGAAGTGTCTGAAGAGGGTCTAATGGGTCTAAAGGTCTAAAAGGTATAAGGCTCGAAGCAGTCAAAAAGATGTAAAGGTCTTCAGGAGTCAAAAGGGTTGAAGGCTCAAGTGGTGTAAGTGATTGAAAGGGTCTTTAAAGGTCATGTTCCAGCAGTAGCTACAGGTCCAAAGAGTCTTTGGGGCCTACAGGGTTTAAAGAGTCTAAACAGGGTCCAATGGGTCTCAAAGGTCTGAAGGTCAAGGTGTCTAAAGTGTGTAAAGGTCTTCAGGAGTCTAAATAATGTAAAGGTCTAAAGGGTGTGAAAAGGTTCAAAGGGTCTATATGGTCGAAAGGGGCATAAAGGTCTAAATGGCTGAAAGGTACGTTCCAATAAGTACATAATTAAGAGACGTCATGGTCTAATGATCTTCTACATGATAACACGAGCCGTGTCTGTGTCTGTTTGTCGTGCTATAACTTGAGAATGGATTTCAATGGAACCATTGACAGTAGATTCAGGGGACTCCCAGGAAAGTTTGTGATGCAAACAAAAAAAATGGAAGGAAGCTTTGTGTATGAGCACATGTGGCGAAACTGCAAACGCCAACTTGCAACCACTCTTGCAATCTCTCCCCCCCCCCCAACTCCTCTCTCCACCTCTCTCCCCCTCTGCTCTCCCCCCCCCCATCTCTTAATATTCACATCAACAAAGCAACAGGTGGTATCGATACACATATAAATAATCAGATGAAAATTGACTGTGACCCTGACCTTTGACCTGTTGACCTCAAATACAATAGGTTTCTCGCTCGTGACGACCTTGACCAGGTGGCTAAGTTTCACCCAAACCCCCCACACACAAACACACACACACGCACACACACACACACACACACACACACACACACACACACACACACACACACACACACACACACACACACACACACCACACACCACCTTCAGTCGGTGGAAGAGGTAACAAATAAACAAATATATGTAGAAATTCACTTTTATTGGATAGATATAATTCACTGATAAAGAAAGTTGACACAACTTATGTTGAAATCTGGCTGAAAATGATTCGAAAATTTAAAAATGTTTCGTTTTATTGATTTTAAGTGGAGGTTCAAATCAAAGCATCCAACACACAGCTTCACAGCAAAGTGGAAGTGATTTTTGCTCATGCCATATATAAGCAGCAAGGATGGTTGATGAAGGTGATGTTGGTTGACTTCGAAGCAAATAAAAATGACCTCAGGCAAATAATAGAATGGATAGAGCAGAATGTTTGTGAAGTACATGTTACCTTTTGATTAAATCCATCAGCAAGTGACGGGTAAAAATTCCTTATATATAGTTGGGGGAGGTCGTTTGAGGCGGGGGGGGGGGGTGGTGGGTGTTGAGGACTTGGGGTCGGGATTTTTTGTTTTCACATTTGTATGTCAACTTTTGTTGGCATTGCACGTGAGACATACATGTTTCTGTCTATGACATTTCTGAAGAATCGCCAACAAGTCATGAAACTGGTCTGGTGGCTTAGGGGGATGGGTAGTATTGGTATTCTCATACATGTGTGAGTTGTGAATGTCTACCGCTGCAGAGGAACCCAGGTAAGGGTAGAAACAGCAAGGAACCTACCTTGTGCAGCTTCTCTTGGTTGACTTATGCAGCTTTGTATAGCTGGAAAAGCATGGAGGTTAATTTATGGAAATCCTAGCCATCTTGGGTGATATGTTAGGTGAGAGCCGATTGGTTATTCCCTCCAATTGTGGGTGAGGGATGTGATTGGGCATGTGTGTGTATGAATGTATGTATATATATATATATATATATATATATATATATATATATATATATATATATATATATATATATATATATATATATATATATATATATATATATATATATAGATATATATATAGATATATATATAGATATATATATATATATATATATATATATATATATATATATATATATATATATATATATATATATATATATATATATATATATATATATATATATATATATATATATATATATATATATATATATATATATATATATATATATATATATATATATATATATATATATATATATATATATATATATATATATATATATATATATATATATATATATATATATATATGTATGTATATATATATATATATATATATATATATATATATATATATGTATGTACATATATATATATATATATATATATATGTATGTACATATATATATATATATATATATATATATATATATATATATGTATGTACATATATATATATATATATATATATATATATATATATATATATATATATATATATATGTTACAGAAATGGCCCTAAATGGGGATTTCTAAGAATAGGATTAGATCAGATCCCCCATTAAATGCCTGTTTAGATAGGTTGTTTGGTATAAGGGACGATATGTGTGTGTCGGGAGGTGTAGAAGCCTGTGTTTTTCTGTTCATACGGTGGTGGATCGAGAGATGATGCTTTTTCCTCTCCTGTAAGAGAGGAAGGGGTGTGGCCTAGAGAGAGGGGTGTGGCCTGGACAAGAAGTGACGCGAGGGGCGGGGCCTTTGGTCACTGAGTCGCCTGGAGAGGCGGTTGATAAAAAGGAATCGAGAGAAAAAGGAGTTCTCAGTTGGAAAAGAGAGCCGAACGAAAGGAAAGAAGGGAAGCATCAAGTCAGTTTTTGGCGGTTTTGAAGACTGCAGGCGGTTGAGAGGAGTGCTCGTGTCTCGAAGCGAGCAAACAAAGGAGAGCTGTGTGAGGAACGGCTGGGTTCTCGAGGCGAGCGAACGAAGGAGGCACCGTGTTGGATCTGCCGGGAGAGACGCTAACCCGACCTGCACGTCGGTGATTCGACCGAGAGAGGCACTGAGAGGACGAAGCGGGAGTCGGGCTTCGAGGCGGGAAGGCCGGAGAGGAGACGCCGGACCTTCGGACGGTCCTTGCTCACCTCACGGCTCGTCACGTTTGCCAACCCGCCTGTGGAACTCGAACCTCGACTGGAGAACAGACCAGGCCGGGATTTGTGTGCTGGACCGTAAGAGAGATCAGCTGAGGCCCATCTTCGACCCTACGCGAGGTCAGAGCGCGCGGAGACCGCGCACGCGGTGACTTGAGCAGGAGTACCGCGCCGCCATCTTGCCGCGCAGCACGTTCGAGCGGGAGTTTGAACCCGTGGACACCACCGCTTGTTACGAGCGACATTCGTGCTTTTGGACACGGTCCTCTCGTCCATGAGCCATCACCAAGTACTCTGTCTTGTCCTGCATGCTGTTTGTTTGAACGTGTTGTATAAGGCATATTTCGTAGAATCCCCTCGAAACCTTTAGACCGTGGTTCCCTAGTTAAGAACGGGTTAGTGATAGTTAGTATAACCATTGTAGTGTTTATTGCTTGTGTTGTGATCCCTGATTTCCCCAATAAATCTGGTTAATTCTTATGCAGTTGCCGCTATGGATTAATGCGTGTCGCGTCGAGGAACTATCCGTTCGATTGGCATATAAAACCAAAAAGTGGTTACAGGCTGGTAGACTCCGTTCGGTCACTGACAAAGCCAGTCTGTAACTCGAGGGGGAGCACTCGGGAGAGTGCAAAACCTCCGCCGCCAATACTGCTGGGTCACTCAAGTGAACCTTATATCTTATTCATTAAATATGACGTCAGCAGTGCTGACAGAGTTATAGTTCTTTTCTCCAACATTTTTTTTTTTTTGGGGGGGGGAGGGGGGTTGGAAATCACTTAAAACATGTAGAAATGCAAAAAAAAGAAATCGAAATTTTGTTGAAAAAAAAGTTGCAAAATTTTTTTTTTTCTCTAACAATTTTTTTTTGGGGGGGGTTGGAAATCACTTAAAACATGCAGAAATGCAAAAAAAAAAAACATTTTTTTTTCTCGAACAATTTTTTGGGGGAGGGGGTTGGAAATCATTTAAAACATGCAGAAATGCAAAAAAAAAAAAAATTCTCTGACATTTTTTTTTTGGGGGGGGGGGAGTCCAAAATTTAATGGCATGATCCTTGGACCATACCTAACCCCCCCACCAAGTTTCGTCGAAATCCGTCGAGGAGTTTTTCCGTAATACTGTTCACAAACAAACAGAAAGGGGTGAAAACAGTTACCTCCATCCATCTTCAAAGATGGTGGAGGTTAACTCGGGGTTCAATCTCCCCAACTGGTAAGGTACATGATTACGTTGGTATCGCGATTGAAGACTCGTGACCCGAGGCCTGTGCCGAGCCGGCCGGCGTTATAGACTCCCAGAGATGGCGGTGGCGAGGCAAACACCTAGGAACGGGTCAGATTCCCGCCACCCCGGATCCGCAACAATATATAAAAAAATATATATGTATATGCATATGTATATGTATGGTTGTATATGCATATATATATATATTGTTGCGAATTCGTGCCCGCCGGCGTGCGAGCGGCCACGTAACTCGAATCGCGGCACGTCGCCCACCGGACGGACAATTCTGTCGTGACCCTCTCGGACTAACACCGGGAACTAGTCACGGGTGGGCCTTTCGGCCTCACCACGATCGTGCCAATCGCCCTCCCCCCCCCCCCCCCGTGGGATAGGGTTGTTCGCCAAATTCGACCTACCTAAGTACCCACACAGAGGGTAAACCGGGCGATCGCACCTCGCCGCAGGTCGACTCCGGACACGGGCCACTTTAAGCGACCCGTTCCGTACTATCGGGATAACCGAGCGGTGTTATCGTCAACCTCGACGGTTCCGATTAATTATCGGGCGTATTTAGCCCACTACCAACCCTTTACGTGAAGTAAGATGGAGATTCAATTAAAGAAAAGACGAAGCGAAACGGGAAAAACAGTTCAACATGAGGCACATTTATTCCGCGGCACACGGAAAGCACACATATACAATTACAACAATTATGCACCAAAAGCAATTGCAACAAAAGAAACACAACAATGCAGAGATACTACCAACTACGCGAGCAGACGGCAGCACTTACACAGTTTTACTTTACAGACGGCGCCGACAACACATATACTCAAAAGCAAAAGAAAAGGGCCACCCTCAACGACAAGGGGACAGACGGGCCTGTGGGCCACGAGACCGGGTGGAGCCTACCCGTCTTGTGATGAGCCGCAAATGTGGCGGCGGTGCCCCG
This sequence comes from Eptatretus burgeri, assembly GCF_056783735.1. NCBI lineage: Eukaryota > Metazoa > Chordata > Myxini > Myxiniformes > Myxinidae > Eptatretus > Eptatretus burgeri. The sequence goes on along the minus strand of NC_140966.1, from coordinate 30,620,446 downwards.
ACTCCACGCTCCTCCGCGGGTTTCCTTGGCACTGCTTGGAATGGGGTGGGAATGGGGCCCCCTTTCCGCACTATCTCAGTGCGGGGGGGGGAAAGGGGGGGGTTGTTGATGCTCTGGGGAAAGAGGATAGCTGGCTTGCTTGGGTCCCGCGACGAGCGACTCCACTGCGACCTCGACCGCGCTCCCGGCTTCCCCTCTCTGCAGCTCCCCGACAGACTCCGAACCTCGACAGACTGACTCTCCTCCAGACCCGCCTTGACTGCTGCTGCCACACTCTGCCGCTGCCACACTTCTCCAACTCGCCTTGACTCTTCTCCAACTCCCTTTACCGAAAAACTCTCTGCCACTGCCACACTTCTCCAACTCGCCCGAGGCCAAAAACTCTTCTCCAACCCCCTTGACCGAAAAACTCTCCCGCTGCCACACTTCTCCAACTCGCCCGAGCCCAAAAACTGACTAAATTCGCCCCGCGCTCGGCGCTTTATAGTGGTGTAAGAGATCCCATATGCAAATTTCTGGATCAGAACGAGCTCGGGGGTAGAGCCACACTCGCCCATTGGACGGAGAAAAAGGGGCGTGAATCTCCCCTGATCCTCGAATTTGCATATATCGATTCTACTCCGACACGCCTGGAGGCGGGGCCAAATCGCCCCATGCTTGCTGATTGGACGGATCAGAAGTGGGCGTGTATCATTCCTGATCCGACTTCTCCTCGGAAAGGCCGCTTTTTGCACCCGCGGCTCGGTGCGCGTCCCGCACGAGGCCAGGACAGCCCGACGCTCGGTGCCCACAAGCGGTGCGGGAATGGCCGCAGAAGGAGAGGCGAAGGTGGTGGAGGGTTTATTGTGGTGGTTTATGGCCACGGTGATGCTCGGAATGGCGGCGATGCGATGTCTGCGGGAGCGAGCTGCGAAGGTAAAGGTCGTGGCTGTTGGCGTTGTTGTTGTGAAGCGGCGTTGCGGTTGGTGGTTGTTGTGTGATGGCGGTTGAGACGTGGTTGGTTCAAAATAAAGATAGAACAGAAAAACGGCTATCTTAAAGGGTTGCAGCCCGAATGAGTCACATTTATTCCCTCTAAACAACGGGTTTGGGGCTAACTACACATGTACTTACAGAGATATCTCACCTGCAGGACCTGAATGGTGGTTTGCGAATTTCCTCAACCACAACAATATGTATGGATGTATATGCAATGTATATATATATGTATATATGGATGTTTATATATATATATATATATATATATATATATATGTATGGATGTTTATATATATATATATATATATATATATATATATATATATATATATATATATATATATATTTATATATATTTATATATATATATATATATATAATTATTTTTGTACCAATAGAGACTCCAGAATGTAGATGTTTGTCTAAGTCGTCAAGGCCTTGGAGCATATATATATATATAGATATATATGTATATGTTGTTCTTCTTTCGGTTGCTCCCGTGAGGGGTCGCCACAGCGGATCATCCATTATGATCCGCATACTGATTTGGCACAGGTTTTACGCTGGATGCCCTTCCTGACGAAACCCTGGTCGCCTCTTACGACACAGGGATAAGGATTGGGTTTCGCCATGATTCCGGGCTGCCCAACACACTCTCGTAGCACAGCGCAGAGCAGAGCCCCTGTCCTCAAGTGAACCTCCAACCCAAGCCTCCGAGTAGCCGGATTACAGGCGCACACCACTACGCCCGGTATATATGTATATGTATATGTGTATATATATATATATGTATATATGTATATATATATATATATGTATATATATATATGTATATATGTATATATATATATATATGTATATATATATATATATATATATATATATATGTATGTATGAAAATATTGTTGGGGGTCGGGTGAGAAGACCACTGGGGGGGGGGGAGCTATCTCGGCTCCCATCAGACCCCCCGGAATTGTAGGGTGTCGCACACGGATAATTACGTGACGCGGCGGGTTGCCAACCGACCGTGGCCGCCAATAACTCAACCGCGAGACCTCGGGTCCTCCCGTCTATGGGTTAACTGGATTACCTAATTAACCACGTGATTTCATTACCAGGGAACACGCCCTCGGTAAGCCTTGTCCGAACCGGATCGCTTTACCGGACTGGATCGGATGCAGCCGAGCGACACTGCCAAGGACATACCGGCTAAAAGGAACGGATCGTTGGGAATAAAGTCCTGGCTAAGCTCGGATTTGGACCATGCTGGATCAATGAAACAAAAGACAAAAACGAGCAGGGAACATTTCCAATAATAATATATTAACAAGCAAACGAGGAAAGGGATGTGGCAAAGGGAATAGGTTTATTGGGGTGTGTTGTGCAGGGAAAGAAAGAGTGTAAAGTGCGGCAATCTACAAGCAACTTACAAAAACAGACACAGAGCAGACTTAACGCGAAATAACAAAAACAATAATAATGATAATTTTCTGCAGTCTTACTTATGTGGACAGGCGCCAGGACACGCACACACAGACACAGAAAACCCGATGAAGAGGAATTGAAGCGAGAAAGGAGAAGAGTTGCGGCTACGGTCTCTCGGTACCTTTGCACACTTTCCCGAACACGCCACCAATATGTTTGGGTGGATGCTCCATGGTGCGGTACCCCCTGACAACTGGCACGGCAACTCGTGCAAAGCGTCGTCCAGAGAATGCGACGCGACCTGTCGGTGTGAAGGAGGGGCTTGAGTTGGGAGGGTGGAGTCAGCGTCGTGTGGGCGGGGAAGAGAAGGCGAAGTCCAGTCGACGACGGCAGGAGGCGGAGTCGAGGTGATGATGACAGAAAGCCGAGTCGAAGTCCAGCTTGAGCGGAAGGTGAGGCAGGGCAGAGAGGGATCAAAGGCTCCGCTCGGACCTTTATAGGCCCCGCGGCGTGGGGTGGGGGGCCACCCCAAAGTGCTGTCTTGTCACCCGAATCGGGCGTCTGATTGGCCCCGACCCCCTGCGCGGCCCGGCCACGACGGCCGGAAACCGCAATATTCCATTTCCGGCAAGATGACCCCAAGCCGCAAAAAGATCCCGCTCTGAACTCATGACACGACATTAATCGCCCACACCGAACTTCGCGCTTGCACGAACCCCCGGGCCATGCCCCGACGACTGGCTGAGAGTGGCGTCGGTCCCGCATGCCTGCTCCCACCGACCCAACAGGTGCTGGTCAATGTGCCTGCTCCGTGTGCGCCACGTGGCCCAAGCTGTACAACATGCCTCTGCCCGATCGCAGCTTCGCTGGCCGTAGAGGCGAGAGGGTAAAATGTTGTGGCAAACCCATGCACGTTCAGTAAGATGTGTCCATTCGTGCCCTGCTCTGTACAATAATACAAAGTGTCGCAAGCGGTACATTCGTGCCCTGCTCTGTGTGATAAAGGTACGGGTCTGCCTTCGAGCACATTCCGTACAGTGCACGTGGATCCTCCATTACGCACGTGGCCAGCGCTCGAGTTCACCCGATTCTGCTATCGTGTGCATGGGGTGAAACCCGATCGATATAATTCGTCCAGAAATGGGTTGAAAAGTCCGTGCCACCCGTGTCATGCACAACATGGCGTGGTTGTCGTTTTACTATTATCCGCCTCTGACGAAGTTGCTATTGGTACCAAGCTACTAGCCACAATCTTGCCGACATTGGGTCATTTGCTTCTGTGTTGTGCAAAACACCGTCCGTGCAGCCTCTTCAGAGATATTCATTCGTTTGCCTTTTCAATGCAACCAGCAATCTCCCCCCAGATCATCAGAAGCTCAAGTCGATAATCTCGAGCTGCCGAGCATATTGTATAACTCGCCGCAAAAGTTGGGTTGAGGGATCGCTTGAGGAAGGGAGCTCTGTGCTGTCGATGCTCATGTGGTGTTCGAGCGCCCTTTCTATGCCCTCCCCCACAAGTTATTGTGAGGGTATGGTGGTTTCCTCGCAGCCGCGGCACGTGCTGCACGCAAATTTGGATTTACCTCAGAAATAAGCAGAAAATAAGAAGTAGGAATGACGTTAGAAATGAAGAAGAAATGATGTAAGAAACCCTAGCGATGAGATCCTCGCAACGCACGCCCCTGTTGTCCTGCTAGACAAAAGGGAAGGGACTATCTACACGTATATTAATGGAATACCTGTCTTGGGATCACTGTATGTTGGATGCATGCCGTTCTCGGAACGGCAACAATATATACAACCATGAGAAAACAGCTTCAGCATTCGGCGGTCCCATTCTGTGAGCTTGTGTGGCCTACCACTTCGCGGCTAAGCTGTTGTTGTTCCTCGACGTTTCCACTTCACAATAACAGCACTTAAGTAGACTGGGGCAGCTCTAGCAGGGAAGAAATTTGACGAATTGACTTGTTGGAGAGGTGACATCTTATGACGGTGCCACGTTGAAAGTCACTGAGCTCTTCAGTACGGCCCATTCAACTGCCAATGTTTGTCCATGAAGATTGCATGGCTGTGTGCTTGATTTTAGACACCTGTCAGCAATGGGTGTGGCTGAAATAACGGAATCCACTAATTATAAGGTGTGTCCACATGCTTTTGGATATGTCGTGTATCTTTAACCAATAAATGGCTCTTTCAACCGAATAAAGCAACAGCATGCACACCACATTGCCTCCAATACTGGAGGTTTCTGTGGGCACACTCAGATCGATTTGAAACCGAGATTTACAGGTCATAACTAAAGGACAGTGGAACCGCTGACCATGGTTTTGCCCTTGCTCTGAGCTCCTCAGGATGGCATACCACACAATCATCTCTTTGTGACCACAAACGAGATACGGTTATAATGTAAAACACCTCCTGACTTGGTGAAACAGCAAAACACAGCCCGTGTCTCACAACAGCCAAAACTGCACAACTTGTAACCAACAATGGTCCTCTGCCACCAAACACATTGTCTCTGCTGACTGGCTGACTAATTTAAAGTTCTGTACCTTCTGGGTGATGGCGAAAGCTGAAATTTTGCGTGCCAACGGACATCGAAGCCGATACACCAGGTAAAATCACAGAACTGTCAGAAAGCATCCGTAAATAAAAATATTAATAAATGCAGGTGAGCGACCTGAGACAATAGGGAAGCACGGTAATTTTGCGTACCGACGGACATCGGTGCGATACACCGGGAAAAAAAATCACAGAACCAGTGGAAAGCTTCTGTAAATGAAAATATAAATAGATTCAGGTGAGCAATCTGAGACTATGGGGAAGCACGGTTCAGACTTGCTTAAATCTTACGTCAGTACTTGCATTTTGAAGATCAATATTTTATTTAGGGTAAATAACCTGCACCCTACTTGGTATGCGGGTATACCAGAGCAGAATAACAGGGCAAAATGATCACCATACACAAAGTGGAGTGAACAGGAGGAGCTTTGGTACTTTCTCACACATTATTCTGTTTGTAGAATTGAAAACTCCATTATCTGTGTTCGTTATGCTTAGTGAGTCATGTAATAAATACAGTGTAAGGCTCATACAGAGTCTACATTACGCACAAACTGACGTCATGTGTCTGAGTCTACAGGGTAGAGATTTCTCCTTCGAATGATCTTCCTTTCGTTTGAATCAGCATTAGCTATTGCTTTTGCTCTTGAAGGGAAAACGTTCCAAAACGTCAGGCACACCTCCGTTTCCCAGGGCATTATCTGCTTTTAGTTAATAAAATTAATTGTGGATCTAAAGCCGCTGTCACACCTTGACGTTTTAGCCAGCGTATGGCAACGTATCAAAATGTATGTAAAACACTGGCGTATGCTGAACTATTGATGTTTTTTAAAAGTTTTTGGCGTATTCATAACGAGGTGGACGTATGCATAACGTATTAGTAACGTACACAGAACGTTTCGATAACATAAAGATAACTTGTACCAATGAATGCTTAGCGTGTTGTTGGCGTTCACAACCTATGCCAAACGATAGTCTTAACGTATGCATAGCGCGGCAGCGTATCGCCAACGATCACGTGGCGTAGCCTATTAAAAGGCTGCCACTCGATTCAAATCATAACCGCACGAGACATCGAAGTGCAAGGCCCTGTCACACCTTGACGTTTTAGCCAGCGTATTCCGACGTATGAAAAATTTGCCGAATACGCTGGCACACGTCGAATACGTTATGGGTAAGTTTTGTATACGTTAAGAGCACGCTGAAGCACGCTGGCATACATCGTAGTACGCCGAGCATGTCGACATATTTTAAGCATGCTCAAAATTTTTCGACGTATGCCAGCGTAGTCACACGTTCCACATACGCTGGCCATAAGTTGTAGGCACGTTATGCGATCGTTGACACACGTCGACACACGTTACTTGTAAGTTACTCATAAGTCGAAACACATCGAGGTAATGTTTAGCATACCCAAAACTTATTTCTAACCTATGAGTAACGTGCTTTGAACCCATGAGTAACGTATCTCCAACGCATATTGACGTATGTAGATGTATTTGACGTCTTCTGGACGACCACAGAACTTGCTGAACGTGTTTCTAACTTACAGCTACCGCATAATGGCGTATTGGCAGCGTTTAGGGGAATTGCTATATCAAAATGGGGTTCACACAGGAGGAACCCGTCAGTGCTCCAGACTCCATGGTTTTATTTTATTTATTTATTTTCCTTCAGCATGATGGTGATGTTGACACTTCGATTTCTAGTGCGGTTATGATTTAATTCGTTGAGCGGCAGCCTATTAATTATATTATATTATAACCGCACTAGAAATTGAAGTGTCAACGTCACCGTCATGCCGAAGAAAAAACAAACAAACAAAAAAACCATGGAGTCTAGAACACTGATGGGTTCCTCCTGTGTGAACCCCATTTTTATATACCAATTCCCCTAAACGCTGCCAATACGCCATTATACGGTAGCTGTAAGTTAGAAACACGTTCAGTAAGTTCTGTGGTCGTCCGGAAGACGTCAAATACATCTACATACGTCAATATGCATTGGAGATACGTTACACATAGGTTCAAAGCACGTTACTCATAGGTTAGAAATACGTTTCGGGTATGCTAAACATTACCTTGATGTGTTTCGACTTATGAATAACTTACAAGTAACGTGTGTCGACGTGTGTCAACGATCGCGTAACGTGCCTAAAACTTATGGCCAGCGTATGCGGAATGTGTGAGTCATACGCTGGCATACGTCGAAAAATTTTGAGAATGTTAAAATTTGTCGACGAGCTCGGCGTACTACGACGTATGCCAGTGTGCTCTTAACGTATACAAAACTTACCCATAACGTATTCGACGTGTGCCAGTGTTTTAGACAAATTTTTCATACGTCGGCATACGCTGGCTAAATCGTCAAGGCGTGACAGCGGCTTTAGGGCTGGTAGGATGACCTAAAGGACGCACATTCACCTCAAAGCTGTCTCGCCTGGGTTTATTCCTGGTGTTGGCTTAATGGTTAGGGTGACGGGCTTTGGATCCTAGGGTCCTGAGTTTAAATCCTGCTCAGCTGTTGAATTAATACCAGGTGGGGTTAACTTGGCCTTTCATCCTTCCGAGGTCGGCAAAATGAGTGCCAGCATGCTGGTATACTGTGTGGGAGTGGCGACCCATCCAGGATTGTGGCCAATAGCCAAGGAGACTGCTTAGGCAGCACTAACGCTCTGCACAGAGTATGGTCCCAATCTCCTCCTCCTCTTCCTCCTGGGGTTGAATCCTGACCTAGCCATAAACTGTCATCCTGATGTTTCACAGTCTGTTTGAGTCATCAATATGTGCGCCGTCCCTTGAATGGACGTGAAACGGGCGTACTGCCCGCTGGAATTAGTTGTTGGATGTGAAAGATCACACATTGTCCTTCCTGAAAAGTAGGCGAGCTGTCGCCAGCACCCTGGCGAGTTACAAATTCCTTCCCAAATCCGCTCCAGTCGAACTTCAAGCCTTGCCACCTGGTTCATGAAAGACTTGGGCCAAACCTCACTTTTGCCCGACCCCACAATAAGTTGGATCAATTGTGATGTTAAGAGGTCGTAGTATAGTCGTCGTAGTGAAGTAAACAATGGACAACTACACATATAGGATATGAGATTTTAACCTGGGTAGATCACGAAACAGAGGGAGAAACAGTACCTGCCCAGTGCGATGATAATCCCTGACCATTGCATTCTGCCTCTTTGGGTGGTGGTCCACCATAGCCCCACACAGGTGGATTTTTGTGCGTTTTGAATTGCTTTTCTGCACTTCGTGGGTGTTTGGGCATCGGGTTTTGTATAATGAACCGTTTTGTGTGAACAAGAACATCAATTCCTTAACAACTCTGTCGAGACCAATGTTGATGAAAACTCTTGTAAATCCACATGGCCATTGCGCACCACCGCTGCTTTGGGTTATGGGAAAATGATCCACGGTACAGGTCTGTAGCGATCCGACCAACCACATCACATCCATTATGGCTGAAGGAATGACATATTTAATGAAAGTCAGGAGACTATGAAGGGAGGAATTAACGAGACAAAAGGAGTACAATATAAATGGATGTGCTCCTTGCAGCATCATGGATCATCACCCAGGGATGGATGGATGTTCATGTGGAACCAACCGGTGGATGTCATCCTTAGCCGGGTTCAGTGAAGGATTGACCGTGACTGAGTCACACACGATGTGCTGGAATCGAAGTTATTCCCGCTCTTCCGAGAATCGTCTACCGCTCCTCCCACTGCACATAAAACCTGCGATCACTCCCTCATTTTTCTGGATTCCTTAGAATTGCAGATACAAATTATGGGAAGAAACGATTTCCTGGCGCATTTTCTTCCACTCTCAAAAAGGGCTGGAAGGATAGCCTCGGATCTATCAATATGTGCACCCGCGTTCGAACCTCGACCCGGCTATAAACCACCACTCTGGTGCTGCGCGTGCTGACGATGCATCAATTTGTGAACCGTCCGGAGGAAGGTCGTTAAGTCCGAGGACCAGTATGTCAGCACTGGGTGTTGGTGGTTGTTAAAGATCCCATGGTGTCTTTCACGAAGAGTAGGCGAGTTGTCACCGGCGCTCTGAATAAAGTACACATGTCTGTGCCACGTCCAGCCGAAGGTCAGGTCAGCTGATTGGTGAAAGACTTGGCCCAACAGCATTTCCCGGCAAACCCCACAAAAGGGTGGGAATAATTGGGGCAGTAGTAGTAGTAGTAGTAGTAGTAGTAGTAGTAGTAGTAGTAGTAGTAGTAGTAGTAGTAGTAGTAGTAGTAGTAGTGTAGTTTCTGCATTGAAAGATCGCTGCCAATTTGGTTTCAGAGTTGGATGAAATATTAAAGGGGTTGGGGGAGGGTAGGGGGGGGGGAATGGTTAAACTTTTACTCTGATTTATTCAATCCATCACCCCCCTTTTGTGGGGGGCGGGGGGGGATATATTATCTCAGGACGTAGGTGGGTGGTGGGTGAGATGGATGATGCCACATAGACCACAAATGTTTCGCTGTTCGTTCCCAAAGGTATTAGAGGGACAGGAGGTAAACTGGGCAAACATAATGGACAGCAGGGCATGACAAAATCGATTACAAGGACCACGAATGATGGCTTCACAATTAATCTCCAGGAATATGTCATTTACAAGGTATTTAAAAACAAAACCAAGTGAACGCGTGATGCACGGCCAGCCAGACACCGTGCCTCGTGTGTACTTATAATACAAATGTATGTGTACCTGAAAAACAAATGCCATGTGTACCTGTAATCCAAATGCCATGTTTACCTGAAATACAAATGTCGTGTGTACCTGTAATCCAAATGCCGTGTGTACCTGAAATACAAATGTCGTGTGTACCTGTAATCCATATGCCGTGTTTACCTGAAATACAAATGCCGTGTGTACCTGTTATCCAAATGCTGTGTGTACCTGAAATACAAATGTCGTGTGTACCTGTAATCCAAATGCCGTGTGTACCTGAAATACAAATGTCGTGTGTACCTGTAATCCATATGCCGTGTTTACCTGAAATACAAATGCCGTGTGTACCTGTTATCCAAATGCTGTGTGTACCTGTATTCTAAATGCATGTGTACCTGCAATCCAAGTGCATGTGTACCTGTTATCCAAATGCCTGTGTACCTGTAATGGGAATGCCGTGTGTACCTATAATGGGAGTGCCGTGTGTACCTGTAATGCGAATGCCATGTGTACCTGTAATGGGAATGCTGTGTACCTATAATGGGAATGCCGTGTGTACCTGTAATGGGAGTGCCGTGTGTACCTGAAATGGGAATGTCGTGTGTACCTGTAATGGGAATGCTGTGTACCTATAATGGGAATGCCGTGTGTACCTGTAATGGGAGTGCCGTGTGTACCTGAAATGGGAATGTCGTGTGTACCTGTAATGGGAATGCCATGTGTACCTGTAATGGGAATGTCGTGTGTACCTGTAATGCGAATGTTGTGTATACCTGTAATAGGAATGCCATGTGTACCTGTAATCCAAATGCATGTATGCCGTGTGCACCTGTAATGGGAATGCCGTGTGCACCTGTAATGGGAATGCCGTGTGCACCTGTAATGGGAATGCCGTGTGTACCTGTAATGGGAATGTTGTGTGTACCTGTAATGGGAAAGTTGTGTGTACCTGTTATCCAAATGCCTGTGTACCTGTAATGGGAATATTGTCTACCTGTAATGGGAATGTCGTGTGTACCTGTAATGGGAGTGTCGTGTGTACCTGTAATGGGAATGCCGTGTGTACCTGTAATGGGAATGCCGTGTGTACCTGTAATGGGAATGCCGTGTGTTTTTATCTTCTCGGTGTTTTCAAAACAAGCTTATTACCAGTTCATTCTGCTTTCGCTTCAGCATAATACAATAAGTACAGGTTTTCACAACACCCGTGCTTCCGTTTTACCTTTCCTGTAATAACAACAGCAACAACCACAAAAGCAGAAGTGCAGGACAGCACCGATTGTATGGGAAACTAAAAGGTTCAAAGGGGAAGGACATTATTATACTCACAGCGTTTTAGTCCAAGGATCTTGGAACAAATATCAGGGAAGGATTCGAACGGTGTTCTTCAGATTGTGGAACTCGTGCAGGTATAAAATTCCATGATTTTTCTCCATCTCCCAAATGTTAGCCATTTATTTCCAATCAATTAAATTACTGGAATTTGATTGTTTTGATAAACCAACTTCTGCTTCTTTAATTGACCAAATTATCCCCATCTCCATGTGGAGTCAACCGTAGGGAACGGTTCAGGCCGAAGTCTTTCAGGAACCGGCGGGCCAAGCAAGACGTTCGACTGAAGGTGCCAGGAATTTTTTTTATTCGTTCAGGGTGCCGGCGATAACTCGCCTACTGTTTGCAAAAGACACCGTGGAATCAATAAACGCCAACCCACGACCAGTAGTACTGGCAGACGGGACGTCAGGCTTAACGTTCTCTCGTTGGAAGGTTCACATTGATGCGTCGCCCTGCTTGTGAAACACCTGGGTGATAGTTTATAGCTGGGCTGAGATTGAAACCAGGGCGAAGCAACTCAGTAGTAGTAGTAGTAGGATCACGTCATTCGTGACGTCATAGCACCGTGTCTTATCATTGGTCAACAGATAAATGGCAGTAACTTGGGAACCGCTCGTCCGATTAATATCAAACCTCGAAAAGGCACATCCGTGGGTCCCCAGCAATATTCCTGGCAAGTTTCAATCAGATCGGACCGGCGGTGACAGACAGACAGACAGACAGACAGACACACACAGATTGCTGGAATTATAGATAGATTATTATTTTGCGATAAGTCTGCTCTGTGTCTGCTTTTGTAAGTTGCTTGTGGTAGTAGTAGTAGGACCGAGGTGATCTGTTGAGGCCGGGTGCATTGTTGTTTGTAAACTCTGATCATGTGTTTAATACAGCTGCGGTTCGGTGTGGAATCCCTTTGTGGTGTGAGCTTGCAGGTGCGCAGAGAGCGACGACACGTGGGCAGGATCCACGCCACCTCTCCGTGCAAACCTGCCCGTGTCGCAACACCTGTCGCGTCTCTCCGTCCCATCGAGGACGCGGCAGCTGCTTTACCGGACGTCGTACACAGCCAAAGTCGTGTCCTACCAGTCTGTACGTCTATCTGCATGTCTGTCTGTCTCATGTCCGAGACGGAGAATGCTTTGATCAGTGCCTGTGTGTATTTAACCACAATTGACGTTCTGTAACCTCAAAGCAAGCGGGTTTTTATTTATTTTATTTTTTTTTGCGACATCCACCTATCATAGTTGTGGAGCCAGGAACCTCGAGTTGACAGGTGGAGTGGTCGCTCAAAGCAGGTGAAGCGTAATATAATTACAAGGTACTGTGCAGAAAGAGCTACAAAAAAAACCTCACGAGTCCGAGTCCGAGTCCTGCGTTTGATCCCAGGTCTGATCGGATCTGACAAATATGGCGACTCCTGGTGCCACAACGTCAGCAGAGCCGTCGATTCATCATTAGTCATGTCGGCCGATGGTCTGCAGTGTTCAACGTGTAGACCTTAAAGGCTTCAAGATCCCCAATTGTCTTCGTACACAATGCTGGCCCGACCTTGTCTGGCCATATCACTCTTTTCCATCGCGTTTCCTGATCTGTGCCTCATTTAGGATTCTAATAGTGCTTGTGGTCTATAATAAGCGTGGAGGTCTCAAGTTTGTCTTCCTCCTTCACCATGGAGTGCACAAACAAGTGTAGTGAGTGCACGGCATAGTGAGGGGCAGAGGATGACGGGTTAGAAGGGATATATAGGGTAGGGGGGTTGATCAGGGTGCAGGGGCAATGATAGGAGTTCAGCGGTTGAGAGGGGTGCAGAAGGTTACAGGGTGTAGAGGTGTAGAGGGTTACAGGGGTGCAGAGGGTTACAGGGGTGCAGAGGGTTACAGGGGTGCAGAGGGTTACAGGGGTGCAGAGGGTTACAGGTGTGTAGAGGGTTACAGGGGTGTAGAGGTTTACAGGGGTGTAGAGGGTTACATGGGTGTAGAGGGTTACAGGGGTGTAGAGGTTTACAGGGGTGTAGAGGGTTACAGGGGTGCAGAGGGTTACAGGGGTGCAGAGGGTTACAGGGGTGTAGAGGGTTACAGGGGTGTAGAGGTTTACAGGGGTGTAGAGGTTTACAGGGGTGTCGAAGGTTACAGGGGTGCAGAGGGTTACAGGGGTGTCGAAGGTTACAGGGGTGCAGAGGGTTACAGGGGTGCAGAAGGTTACAGTGGTGTAGAGGTTTCCAGGAGTGTAGATGTTTGATAGGGGGAGAGCTGTGGGGTTTTTATCGATGTGGAAGGGTTATAGGAGGTGGGGTGGGATTATAGTGGGGGTGGCGGGGTGGTTAATTTGAGTTTCAATTCCATCATCTCAATTACGAGCGCGCGCCGCCGCACAGGTCCACGAACAAAGGGTGCGCGCTCTCCCTTCATCCCATCTGTTGGTGACGCCGTCTGCACAGAGCGGAGCGGGGGGCTCATTAGGCTGGACACAGTGAAACCTCCACACACCAACTCAACAAGCCAAGACAACCGCACATAACAGGTGCTTGTGAAATACAGTCCACCTCGTTTTCAATCTCTTGCTTTCAACTGAAACCGATATATTGACGAATGACGCTGAACAAGGCAGGTGCAGGTCTTTGGAAGCTCGAATCGACTTGTACTCACAACCACGTGATCACAGTACACTCCCTCCTCGGCACACATCTCGTCCCAGGTCGGTGATTACTCCAAATCTCGATGTTGCTTCACTTCGTTCAGATTTTATGCAAAAATGATTAAAAAAAAATTCTGCCCAACAACGCAGCACGTGGACCCGGGTCCACGACCACCCGTTGGATATCCGTACAACAAAGATCGCTGTCTTATTCAATGACCCCACCATTGCGGAGCCCCCTGTCTGTCCTGCGGAATTTAGAGGGGCCTAATTGATCGGAAACTACCGACAGCCGGCACGGGCCGGACCATTGTCTGGTCGTCACAATGCGCGCACGGGCCGGACCATTGTCTGGTCGTCACAATGCGCGCGCGGGCCGCTTCAAGCGGACAAAGCCTCGGCGGCAGCTGCCAAGCCTTCGTGGATCGGGGCCCTGCCAAAGGGGGTCAGTTATGCGCGAGAGGACAAAGGACTGGGAGAGTGTCACGACTTCTTGGCGCAAAAAGTTGAGACGGATTTAGGGGAAGAGAGGGTCGTACAATGGACGACCAATTGCCTTTTGCATCCACACACGTGCAGACAGAAGCCACCACGTCATGAAAATGGCCTGTTTTGCACCACAATCGGTTTCTACCACCACCTTCATCAACAAATCCGAACCCACTGCTATTATTTATGGTCCACTTGCAGGGGGACCCGACGATGTTCCAATCATGCTGGCCTTTTGAACAAACCAAATTTGGTGTTTTTTTCTATTATTTTTCTGGGGGCCTTAAACACCTCCAACCACAAAGGATTGGGTTCGGGGAACATTTAAAATTCCCCTTCACATAGCTACAAAGCACTGTCAATTAAAAACACAAAATACAACCTTTTTTTTTGTTTTTCAAAACTTTCAAAAACTTTTCTTTGCCTGAAACACTCCCCGGCGCTCAGTGATGAACTTCTGAAAGTTTGAGGAAGATCCGTTTGGCAATCTCTGAGAAAAATGGTGACAGACACGCAGACAAACAGACACGCAGACACGCAGACACACAGACAAACGTAACTCTTATAGTGTAGATAATGGCCAATGGGGGAAGTGTAGTGAGTGTACACAAACAAAACAGCGGAAGTGTAAGTGTACACAAACAAGATGGCGGAAGTATAGTGAGTGCACACAAACAAGATGGTGGAAGTGTTGTCAGTGTACACAAACAAGGTGGTGGAAGTGTTGTCAGTGTACACAAACAAGATGGTGGAAATGTAGTCAGTGTACACAAACAATATGGCGGAAGTGTAGTGAGTGCACACAATACAAGATGGTGGACGTGAGGTAAGTGTACACAAACAAGATGGTGGAACTGCAGTGAGTGTACACAAGCAAGACGGCGGAAGTGTAGTCAGTGTACACAATACAAGATGGCGGAAGTGAGGTAAGTGTACACAAACAAGATGGCAGAAGTGAGGTAAGTGTACACAAACAAGACGGCAGAAGTGTAGTCAGTGTACACAAACAAGATGGCGGAAGTGTAGTGAGTGTACACAAACAAGATGGTGGAAGTGTAGTGAGTGCACACAATACAAGATGGTGGACGTGAGGTAAGTGTACACAAACAAGATGGTGGAACTGCAGTGAGTGTACACAAGCAAGACGGCGGAAGTGTAGTCAGTGTACACAATACAAGATGGCGGAAGTGAGGTAAGTGTACACAAACAAGATGGCGGAAGTGTAGTGAGTGTACACAAACAAGATGGCGGAAGTGTAGTCGGTGCACACAAACAAGATGGTGGACGTGAGGCAAGTGTACACAAGCAAAATCCCCAAAGTTACGAAAAAAATATCTTAAAACATTACTTTGTAACTGTAGAAAATTTGATAGTGTGCCCGAGCCCTCACCTGTTTTTAAGGTAGCACTTTTTCGACCAGGTAAAGGTTAACCCTCACCTGGTTACCTTTCCCAAACTGCACTCCGTCCGTAAAAGCTTGAGAGAGTCGGCCCGTTTCCCCCTTGCTCCACTCTTCATGTTTCACGGACCTTTATCCCCCACCATGTTGCACTCTTCCCTGAGCCTCGACATGTGTATTTAAAGTAGTTTTCCTTACTTGCCTCTCTGCAGTCGTTTGGATGTGCACATTTCTAGTGGTGGCACTCACACACTCACACTCACACTCACACTCACACTCACACTCACACTCACACACACACACACGTCGTGGGCGTCGTGATTACTCAGGTTCGAATCACTCCACATCTGCCGGGGTCGTGGGGGTCGTGGTCGTGTCGCCATGCGGACCCCATCCCCGAGCGGCACGACGCGCATCTCCCTGGTTTATCACATCACGTGCTGTTTACATCACTTTATCTCCATGATCAGTTTTCCCATTGTTCCCGTGCCTGGCTCTATTTACATCCCACACCGCACCTGAAGTTGTGTGTACACTCTCTCGCACTCCCCAACTTGTTTTGTTTGTTTTCTTTTCTCCTCCCCCCCCCCCCCAATCCATGCTTCACGTGAACGATCTGTGAAAGTAAAGTTATCAAAAGTTTTCCCCTATCAAACGAACTTTTTATCACGTTGAGTATTGAGCCGACCACCGAGCCTCATTTAGGTCTCTTCTGGTCTATAACCGCCGTGACGACCTCTCGAGGTTCCTGCATTTTGTTGAACTTCAATGGAATCATATATCAGAAGTTTGAAACTTTGATACGTCACGTGTTATCACGTGTCACCGTCACCGCGCGCGTGCACGGCCCCTCCCCTCGTCCCTCCCCCCCCCCGCACCCAAGGAACTCCTCTCCTGCACTCCACGCACCACCGATCCTCCAGTTCTCCCCTTCGCAGCTGTCGCGTCGCAACAAAAAAATTCCAATCTGAGCTCTTCTCCCCACCGCACCCCCACCCCACCCCGCCCCCACTTTTATCTTTCATCAGAGCGCAGATGCGGGGTTTTGTGCAGGCTTGCGCCCACAAGGGGGTTTGGGGGGGGGTAAATATGGTCCAACGACACGCGCTTTGCAGATGCGTTTTCTCCTATTGAAACAGATCCCGCGGTGGTAGGGGACAGAGGGGAGGGAGGAGGGGGGACGGGGGGAGTAAGGGGTCGACACGCGCAGAGATCGACACAAAAATCCTCACCAGTCCCTAATGCCTCTCCCCCCCCCCCGAGCTGCCTTATATTTCACTGCACTGATCGCACGACCAGGTGACTTCTCGTGCAGGGAAAATGGGGTTCAACAATGACCCCCCCCCATGTGACGATGAACGGTACCTGTGGAACAACAGGTGAGAACAAAATACAAAATGTCACCTTCATTAACAAGGACGAGCGACACGTCGGTCGGTGCACACCGAGCTTGGGGGGTCAAGGTGGACGTGGACCCCATCCAGGAGGTCTCTGCTTTGTTTTGCTTTCCAATGTTTGTGAGTGTGCGGACGACGCCTAGCTTCACCTGAGCTCACCCGAGCTCACCTGTCGTGATGCAGGTGAAAGAGTTGCTCTTTGGGAGGAAGATGTACAACATTTACCTGTTTCTCCAAACGATGACATGACCCCCCCAAACATCGTGTCGATCTGGACGGTTTGTCTCCATTGTCGATACCGATGTGCTGTCCTCGTTAATTACAGTCGATCCGAACTCGTCCGTCAGACATTACAGGTAGCCTGACGCATCTACCTTATCCCGTGCGATCGTTCGACGGTATGACTCCTCGCTGTGACGTCACCGAATCGTCATTTTTCGCACTTGGTGTCCCCCGGGTGTCGTGTACCTCGACCCGGGTGTAACGGAGTCTGAGAACAGAGGAGCCGATGTGTGGAGGGCCCATCGAATGCCGTGCACACGACAGATGCGCTTTGCTGTGTAGGAGTGGAAAGGTCATATGGGGGGGTGGGGTGGGAGGGGGGTGGTCTCGAGAGGATGCGAACAGCTCAGGTACACAGCAACAGGTATTTTCAGGGTGACGCTGGCCGCGTGCTGCGACTGTGCAGCCTTCGGTCGGTCAACAAGAACACCTGGTCACAGTGCCGGAGTACAGTGACGTCACTGCACAATGAACCAGTCCGCAATGACGAGTCGTGCGGTCTCCGGTCGTCAGTCCGCGCGGGTCGTTCTTTGGGAACCCGTCCGTTTATTGGTACAAGGGGGGGGGCATGGAGCGCGTGTTCTGCTCCCCGGTGACGAGTGCAACACCAGGTTCTCGTTTCGAGTGGTGCCACATTAACACGGGCACAGGGACGGTGACCCTGGAGGAGATGAGTGTGTCGGGTGTGCATTACGCGCAGATGTCTCCATAGCCCGTGGTTAAGGGAGAGGTGGGGGGGGTGGAGGGGGGTTGAGGGTAAACAGAATAGCGAGAAAGAGGAGCCGGGAAGGGGTGTGTGTGCTCAGTGAGTCGGGTGAGCGTGATTCGGAGGAGGAGATCGAGGTGAGATTTGCACCGTCAGCCCTTTCATCGAAGAGGCACGCGTGCTGCAGTCGTGAGCAGATGGGGGCTGGGGGGGGGGGACGCCATGGAGGCTTTCGAGGTCTCGAGCGGCAGCTGCGAAGCCACGGAGGCGCTCAAGGACAGCCGGACTCCTCCAGGCCAATGTGCACCCTCCCTGACCTCCCTGCGCAGCCTCCTCTGTACATGGCTCCGGAGCCTCTGGCCCCGCGATCCGACACCAGACGTGAGCCCGTTTACCTCGAGTCCAAATGGACACGTGGGCAGCGTAGGGGGAGGGGGCACGATGGGTGGGGGGGGGATGAAGGGGTAATGAAAACACGGATAAGAAAAGACAAACTCACTCATTACACAAAGACATGACCAAGACCAAAGAAACAAAAAAAGAAGCAAAATGTACAATGGAGCCCGAGAAACCGCCCGAATGGATCACGTGGTTCATTCCGACTTGGTCTCGGAACAAAACACGATGAACAGTCCAAGGATCGTCAATGGTTTTTTTGTCTACATCAACAAGTATATTTACAAACCGACCGGTGATTGTTACGTCATCATAATTAAATAATGCAAAACAAATACAAACATTCTGGGTCTCGTGGGACAATGTGGGTATTTCGTTCATGCCAAGAATATATTCAACACTCGTGTGTGTGTGAGTGTGTACGTGTGTGTGTACGTGTGTGTGTACGTGTGTGTGTACGTGTGTGTGTGTGTGTGTGTGTACGTGTGTGTGTGTACCTGTGTGTGTGTGTGTGTGTGTGTGTGTGTGTGTGTGTGTGTGTGTCCGTGTGTGTGTGTACCTGTGTGTGTGGTGTGTGTCTGTGTGTGTATGTGTGTGTGTGTACCTATGTGTGTGTGTGTGTGTGTGTGTGTGTGTATGTGTGTGTGTGTACCTGTGTGTGTGTGTGTGTACCTGTGTGTGTGTGAGTGTGTGTGTTCAGCCCAGATAGCGTTAAAACATCAATTTCGCTCGAAATCATTGAATAACATCAAGCACGTCATTCAAACGCCAACGATACGTACGTCACATTGCCCAGCAACTAAAACGACTCACACGTGTGAACACACCTGCCCACCATCATATATGTACATGTCTATATAAGAGCGCACGTGATGCGTTCGTGCGTTTCGTGCACCTGCACGGGGGGCGGGGGGGAGGGGGGAACCTTGCGATTTGGCCCTGAAAACTTCACGGACTGACAGGTGGAGAAGCTTATAAACAGCAAATCTCTGGCGAAAACGCAATAAACTAGGTCGAGCATGTCCGGGCAAGTTTGGGGCAAGAAATAATAATGTCTCGTGGGAAAGAACGCTGGTCATCACTGCAAGACGTGATGAGGTCACAGGTGTGTGACGTGTTATATTACAACGAACGTGTGTATACGAGGTGAAGTACAGTGCATTATATTGCAAAGAACGTGTGTATACGAGCTGAAGTACAGTGCATTCTGTTGCAAAGAACGTGTGTATACGAGGTGAAGTACAGTGCATTATATTGCAAAGAACGTGTGTATACGAGCTGAAGTACAGTACATTATATTGCAAAGAACATGAGTATACGAGCTGAAGTACAGTGCATTATATTGCAAAGAACGTGTGTATACGAGCTGAAGTACAGTGCATTATATTGCAAAGAACGTGTGTATACGAGCTGAAGTACAGTGCATTCTGTTGCAAAGAACGTGTGTATACGAGCTGAAGTACAGTGCATTCTGTTGCAAAGAACGTGTGTATACGAGCTGAAGTACAGTGCATTATATTGCAAAGAACGTGTGTATACGAGGTGAAGTACAGTGCATTATATTGCAAAGAACATGAGTATACGAGCTGAAGTACAGTGCATTATATTGCAAAGAACGTGTGTATACGAGCTGAAGTACAGTACATTATATTGCAAAGAACGTGTGTTTACGAGCTGAAGTACAGTGCATTATATTTCAAAGAACGTGAGTATACGAGCTGAAGTACAGTGCATTATATTGCAAATAACGTGTGTATATGAGCTGAAGTACAGTACATTATATTGCAAAGAACGTGTGTATACGAGCTGAAGAACAGTGCATTATATTGCAAAGAACGTGTATACGAGCTGAAGTACAATGCATTATATTGCAAAGAACGTGTGTATACGAGCTGAAGTACAGTGCATTATATTGCAAAGAACGTGTGTATACGAGCTGAAGTACAGTGCATTCTGTTGCAAAGAACGTGTGTATACGAGGTGAAGTACAGTGCATTATATTGCAAAGAACGTGTGTATACGAGCTGAAGTACAGTGCATTCTGTTGCAAAGAATGTGTTTATATGAGCTGAAGTACAGTGCATTATATTGCAAAGAACGTGTGTATACGAGGTGAAGTACAGTGCATTATATTGCAAAGAACGTGTGTATACGAGCTGAAGTACAGTGCATTCTGTTGCAAAGAACGTGTGTATACGAGCTGAAGTACAGTGCATTATATTGCAAAGAACATGAGTATACGAGCTGAAGTACAGTGCATTATATTGCAAAGAACGTGTGTATACGAGCTGAAGTACAGTACATTATATTGCAAAGAACGTGTGTTTATGAGCTGAAGTACAGTGCATTATATTTCAAAGAACGTGAGTATACGAGCTGAAGTACAGTGCATTATATTGCAAATAACGTGTGTATATGAGCTGAAGTACAGTACATTATATTGCAAAGAACGTGTGTATACGAGCTGAAGTACAGTACATTATATTGCAAAGAACGTGAGTATACGAGCTGAAGTACAGTACATTATATTGCAAAGAACATGAGTATACGAGCTGAAGTACAGTGCATTATATTGCAAAGAACGTGTGTATACGAGCTGAAGTACAGTGCATTATATTGCAAAGAACGTGTGTATACGAGCTGAAGTACAGTACATTATATTGCAAAGAACGTGAGTATACGAGCTGAAGTACAGTGCATTATATTCCAAAGAACGTGAGTATACGAGCTGAAGTACAGTGCATTATATTCCAAAGAACGTGAGTATACGAGCTGAAGTACAGTGCATTATATTGCAAAGAACGTGTGTATACGAGCTGAAGTACAGTACATTATATTGCAAAGAACGTGTGTTTACGAGCTGAAGTACAGTGCATTATATTCCAAAGAACGTGAGTATACGAGCTGAAGTACAGTACATTATATTGCAACGAATGTGTGTATACGAGCTGAAGTACAGCGCATTGTGTTGCAAAGAACGTGAGTATACGAGCTGAGGTACAGTGCATTATATTGCAAAGAACGTGAGTATACGAGCTGAAGTACAGTGCATTATATTGCAAAGAACGTGTGTATACGAGCTGAAGAACAGTGCATTATATTGCAAAGAACGTGTATACGAGCTGAAGTACAATGCATTATATTGCAAAGAACGTGTGTATACGAGCTGAAGTACAGTGCATTATATTGCAAAGAACGTGTGTATACGAGCTGAAGTACAGTGCATTCTGTTGCAAAGAACGTGTGTATACGAGGTGAAGTACAGTGCATTATATTGCAAAGAACGTGTGTATACGAGCTGAAGTACAGTGCATTCTGTTGCAAAGAATGTGTTTATACGAGCTGAAGTACAGTGCATTATATTGCAAAGAACGTGTGTATACGAGGTGAAGTACAGTGCATTATATTGCAAAGAACGTGTGTATACGAGCTGAAGTACAGTGCATTCTGTTGCAAAGAACGTGTGTATACGAGCTGAAGTACAGTGCATTATATTGCAAAGAACATGAGTATACGAGCTGAAGTACAGTGCATTATATTGCAAAGAACGTGTGTATACGAACTGAAGTACAGTACATTATATTGCAAAGAACGTGTGTTTATGAGCTGAAGTACAGTGCATTATATTTCAAAGAACGTGAGTATACGAGCTGAAGTACAGTGCATTATATTGCAAATAACGTGTGTATATGAGCTGAAGTACAGTACATTATATTGCAAAGAACGTGTGTATACGAGCTGAAGTACAGTACATTATATTGCAAAGAACGTGAGTATACGAGCTGAAGTACAGTACATTATATTGCAAAGAACATGAGTATACGAGCTGAAGTACAGTGCATTATATTGCAAAGAACGTGTGTATACGAGCTGAAGTACAGTGCATTATATTGCAAAGAACGTGTGTATACGAGCTGAAGTACAGTACATTATATTGCAAAGAACGTGAGTATACGAGCTGAAGTACAGTGCATTATATTCCAAAGAACGTGAGTATACGAGCTGAAGTACAGTGCATTATATTCCAAAGAACGTGAGTATACGAGCTGAAGTACAGTGCATTATATTGCAAAGAACGTGTGTATACGAGCTGAAGTACAGTACATTATATTGCAAAGAACATGTGTTTACGAGCTGAAGTACAGTGCATTATATTCCAAAGAACGTGAGTATACGAGCTGAAGTACAGTACATTATATTGCAACGAATGTGTGTATACGAGCTGAAGTACAGCGCATTGTGTTGCAAAGAACGTGAGTATACGAGCTGAGGTACAGTGCATTATATTGCAAAGAACGTGAGTATACGAGCTGAAGTACAGTGCATTATATTGCAAAGAACGTGTGTATACGAGCTGATATACAGTGCATTATGTTGCAAAGAACGTGTGTATACGAGCTGAAGTACAGTGCATTATATTGCAAAGAACGTGTGTATACGAGCTGAAGTACAGTGCATTATATTGCAAAGAACGTGTGTATACGAGGTGAAGTACAGTGCATTATGTTGCAATGAGCGTGTATGCGAGCTGAAGTACAGTGTATTACAGTGCAATGAACATGTTCATTCAAGCTAAAGTACAGTGTATGACAGTGCAATGAACATGTTCATACGAGCTAAAGTACAGTGTATGACAGTGCAATGAACATGTTCGTATGGGCTAAAGTACAGTGTTACAGTTGGGCGATGCTGAAATTTGCAAACAAAGAAATGATAATGGTGCGGACTGCACTCCGACCACACTGTAGACGCTTTTACCATATCCCAGTGGTTGATGAAGCACAGCGTTTCAAAAACATTGTTGCCATGTACAGTTTTACAGCACGGAAACGCGATTGCCATGTACAGTTTTACAGCACGGAAACACGATTGCCATGTACAGTTTTACAGCACGGAAACGCGATTGCCATGTACAGTTTTACAGTGCAGTTTTACAACACGTTTGCTATGTACCATACTGTAGACATAATATTGGAAAGGCGATTTTTGTCTACGGATTTGTAGTAAGTACTTTTGTCTACAGTACTGTACTTTATTGTGCTAGAAAACTTTGCCATGTACAATTTTTCAGGACAGTGCTGGGAAAATACCACTGCGGTGTACAGTTTCGGATGACCCGAGTGTGACGGTGTTACAAAACAGCCGTGTGGGACAATTTGGAAGGACGTCGTTGTAAAACGAAGCGACATACAACATATACATCCTGGTCCTTGGAAAATGGACACAAGAGCCGCACGCGGACGCGCGTTTCTGTGCACCGCCAGCCCCGTGCGGACGGGGTGCCGTGCCGCGGCTCGTGCTGCGTGTTGCTATGAGCGTGCACGTGGCAGGTGGGGCGCGTGCCCGGCCGCAGCACGCGCGCCCCGGTGCCGCGCCTCGCTGCCCCCGCATAATGGACCCATTGTCCGGCACCCCGCGGGCCGGTCTTCGCCTCCATGGCCCAAACACCGTCCCGCCGAGACCCCATTCCTCTCCATGTTGCATTGTTCCCTCTCGAGCTGTCTGTCCCTCCCACCCTTAACTCCACTAATCTTTCTGCCCTGTTGCTATCCAATTCCCCTTGCTCGCCATTTAGCAGCCAAGATGATTTCTCAGTACTAATTCCATCGTGCCTACCTTTTCCCCATCCTGGAATAAGAAATGTGGGAAATCGAGACCATAATGACAGAGCGGTTGGTTTTTTTTTTTGAAAAATGATTATTGATCATCAAAGGTGCAATGGCAGGAAGTGAAGGGGAAAACGTCACGGACAGGTGTTATGTGCCTGGTGCAGATACAAGACCTTTGCATGCTCCCTGCTGCACGTGTGAGTACAATGAGGTTTCCTTGTGCATGGAGGAGCAGGTCCGTGTGCCGCTTTACAACATGATGGTCACACTAGGCCCTTCGATGACCAAATTTGCTGTCCGAAGGTGCATCGCTGTTCGTGAGGAGGATGTTTGTGCCGGTTCGGGTATTTAGCACAGCCCGTGATGCATAGTTGGCACCTTCCACGTGGTGCATATTAGTCATGAAACAAGTGTTGAGAAAAAATGCCAAAATGTTTCATTCACCCCAGGTAGACACCCCGATTCAGGACTACACCAGGTGCCACCTGTGCGCATGGCCCGCATCACAGCACCAAAGGCGAATTCCCCACGTGCTCAGGATTTCTTCTGCGGTCACGCGCGAGCAGCTGTTCCTACAGTGGGTACCATGGCCATGGTGTTCGCAACATTCTCGTGAGCGTGGACCTAAGAGACCTTTCCTCGGACATTTAGACTAAGTGTGCTTCATCGTGTGATGCTCTGTGTCTGTTTCACCCATTCAGTGCTTGCACGCACCGAGCAACCTCGACATATCCCACGGGATTTCCCCCCACCACGTTCGACCAGTAGGAAAGGGGGCGGGGGGGAGTGAAAAGGGGGCGGGTCCGGTTCCTATATAAACCGCGGGAGGGTTTGCTCCGCACTTCGAACATGAGCTGCACCGTTCAGTATCCTCGCGTGTTCAACGCTAACGATCGCCCTCTCGTCGCTCCCGACTACCAAGTCGCCATGACTTTGGAGGACTTTGTCGGTACTGATGTCTGCACGGGTCAGAAATTGGCCGGACAAGCGCTGGAAGAGCTGCTGCTGGAGGCGCAGAAGCAGGGCGCTGTGACCGTGGGGGTTTACGAAGCGGCCAAACTGCTCAATGTGTAAGTTCCGCGTCGTCGGTCCCCAATTATAAGTTCGCGCTCGGTCTCCTTCCTCATCCGTGCTTTCCCTTCTCTGTTTTTCGCCCCCGTACTCAACACGTGCTTGTGCGTTCCCTCACAGGGACCCGGACAGCGTCCTGCTGTGCGTCCTGGCGGCGGACGAGGACGACGAGGCGGACCTGGCTCTGCAGATCCATTTCACGCTCATCCAGGCATTCTGCTGCGAGAACGACATCGCCGTGCTGCGCCTGGGCGGCGTGCAGCGCCTCGCCGAGCTCGTCGGAGGCACGAACGCCGCCGACGAGCCCCGCGACCTGCACTGCGTGCTCCTGAGCGGCGGCCGCGGAGCGACGCACCTGCTGCAACCGCCTCTGCACCGCCTCACCGCCTTCTGCGCCGAAAGCCGCGGCCGCGACCAGTGGGTTCCCTTCATCAGCCTCCCACAGCGCTGAGTACGAGCCGCGGTGACCCCGCGTACGCGGGCTATTCATTCAGTCCACAGAAGCAAGCGGTCGTCGCACCGCGGGAGAAGCGAGAGCACCACAAGCTCCGCGGTGACGTCTCAAGCTCCGTGGTGACGTCACAAACTCTGCGGTGACGTCACAAGCTCCGTGGTGACGTCACAAGCTCCGTGGTGACGTGCAGCTCCGCTCCGGGCGCCCTGAGGTCGTGGAATTCCGCCTGCTGTGCTCCACCGGGCGGAGAGGACGAGGTGGAGGAGAAAGGGGGAAATCTCTGGGGGATTCTGAGGTTACCCCAGCCTGGAAAACCTGCCCGCGGACTTTCACCTTCATTCTGGATCACGTGACTGAGTTCGACCTTGTACGGAGACCTTCAGCCAAGGGTTCCGAGTACGAACTCTCACACATGACGACCTTTTGCGAAAATGTCACCTTCGCAGCCAAACGGACTTTCGGGAAGATAGACCAGCTTTGGGGGACAAGCCGTACCTTCCCCGTCCGTGTTACCTGTACGAGTCACGTGTTTAATGGTTGCATTTTTGACAGTGTTGCGTGGAATCTATGCACGTGAATGCTGCTAATGAGACGCATTTAATAAACGGTCAAAGTGAGACAGAAATGCTTGTTGTGTAATTATTTATTTAATCTCTGTGAATGCCAAAACCCAGACGGGCTCGTCACACGAGGCGTGGGCTGGTCGGGCTGCGAGAGGATGGGCTGGAAGAGAGAGAGACAGGTGAGTCGAGATGTGATTCATGAGCGTCGCACCCTCGCCGGCTCCCAATTTCAATGGGGACCTATTGTCATGGGTGGCCTCCTCCACCAAACATTCCTCATCGCCTTGGCAGCCTTTTCTCACGCATCACTCACTCCCCG
Organism: Eptatretus burgeri; assembly: GCF_056783735.1. Lineage (NCBI taxonomy): Eukaryota > Metazoa > Chordata > Myxini > Myxiniformes > Myxinidae > Eptatretus > Eptatretus burgeri. The sequence continues at coordinate 30,594,148 of NC_140966.1, read as the reverse complement.
AACCTCCCTGCATCTACAGGTTTCCAGCATGCTCTGGGATGCAGCATGCTCTCAGATCTAGAGCAAAACCATATATATATATATATATATATATATATATATATATATATATATATATATATATATATATATATATATATATATATATATATATATATATATATATATATATACACAGATACAGTACAGTCTTATCCATCGGCATCTTGATGACGGCAAAGGAAATTTCCACAACAAAAATACAACTTGTTGCTTATTCTCGTTCTTCTATGTGCAGCAGAAGGCTGCAAGGTACACGTCATCAGCTGTCGCGCTGATGCAGTGCCCTCTGCTGGTTAGGGCAGGATTTTGGAACTTGGTCAGCATTGGTGATAACTCACCTACTCTTGGTGAAGAACACTGTAGGATCTTTAACATCCACTAACTAATTCTGGCAGACAAGATTCCCGCTTAACCGCCATCGGGTGACAGCACAAACACTGATGAATCACTTGGATGACGGTTTATAGCTGGGTCGGGATTCGAAACCCAGGCTGGACAGCCTGGAGGTGAGTGTGTGTATTTTTCGGTCATCCTGCCAACCCTGGCCTATTGTTGAGGTTACGGTGGTGCAACTTTGGAGAAAGCACAGAAAAACACCCATACACTAAACCCTGAGTAGACCACGAGAGGGCATTGTTGAGTATACTACTCCACAGGGTGTTTACCTGGCTATGGATAATTCAGATTCCTTTCGGTCAAAATCTCAAGGTCTTTTGGACTCCGGACAATTATTTTTTTCCGGAATAGCTCAATTCATAAGCAAAGAAGTGTGCTTATAGAGCATCTCGGTTGTCAGTTTGACGACCCTGATTGGCTACATGATCTTATCGCACATTCTCTGTCCCCATGTTATTATCGGTTACCGAAAGGGTTCACATAAACCGAGTCAGCCAACGGCCTTCGGGACTCCACTCCATCTTTAATACCACAACCATATCATGAGAACATGAGTTAGTTCTCATTGTTAGGACATTGTGGTGGTATTTCAATCTGAACCACTCACGTTGCAATGTATATTGGAGATACTTGTAGCTTAGGCAGAAATGAACCATTGTAGATCAAACACCTGTGAAAGCTCAGTATGAACCCCCGACTGTTCAGTTGCTATAGGTGAGAATCGTCCACCAGTGACCTCACCCCAGAGGAATGGCTCATCACCTCGAGGGTTGAGCGAGAGGGTATACTGACAGTGAGTGCACTCTGAGTCCTCGCTGTGCTTGCAGTGATTAAGGGAGCGAGTAAAGGGAGAGAACCATTCCATAGGCAGTAGTGCATGGGGTGCAGTTCGCTGTGCTTTATGTGTAAGGTGCATTGACCATGCAAAGCTGTTTCACTAAAACATATTCCAGCAGGACTTTTCAGGACAGGCAGCCGCAGCACAATGCAGCCTGATTGGGGTCGCACCGCCTCCAACCCTCCTCCCCGTCCTCCATTATCGTATTTGCAAAGGCGCAGGCGGTGGCATCACAGCTGCTGCACCCCAAACCACCACCCCCTCCCCCTCCCTCCTCTCTCCACATTTCCCTCTTTTACTTCCATGTCTACCCCTACCCTCGCTCAATTGATTGCATTTCGCAACCTCTTTACACGGTAATGCACCCCTCCGTCCTCCCGGTTTGAGCTCCCTCGTGCCCTTACCGTCTCATTCCCGCCATCACATAATTGGGTTAGGGTGACGAGTTAAGCTTATTACGTTGCTTCCATGCAGCCAGCCGGACAATGCACCACAATTGTAGTTCAGTCCTGCACTCATTTCCTTGTGTCCTCTTTGAGGCATCTCTACACCTTGAGTGAGAGAGGTGGGGTTTACATAATAATAATAATAATAATAATAAAGCACGTGATGCATGCGGGTGAACAAGAAAGTTTAATTCACGGGAAGATGGCAGCTCAGGAGGGGTCCGGCATGACTTTTCCACAATTTACAGTCACACACCTCCAGCACCATTTTGTAATGCCCCCATGGCAGGGCTTTTATAATTATCCAAACTTATATGGGTATCTGATTTGGTCAAGAGATCCTCTGTCCCAAAAGGGGTTAATTTTGAGCCTACCTCACAGAAGTAAAGAAGTAACACCAACTTGATTATAAGGTAGTAATTTACTAAAGACATACCAGAACAGAAATTAAATGACAAAGAAGACGAAATAATCAATATCTCTGTCTACCTATATAAATGCAAGTTCCCCGGTTGTGTCTGAACAGGGTAAACATCGTAACCACAGTACGTATAATGTTGAATGATACCTCATCTGAGAGCTCTTGGGTCCAGACAGTGCATGCAGAGGTTTACAAATATCGATGTTCACGCAATTTAGAGTTATATGTGTTTTTGTTGCACACGAGTGGTGTATAGACTCAGAGTCACGAGTTCACACACTGACCAGAAGTAAAATAATAATAATAATAATAATAATAATAATACAACCACAAACTATTCAGTCAATTCCATCCGACGTGTAATTATCCTTACTAAAGGAGAGGGAAATGCATTTGGGCCCGTTTGTTAATTGCCGGAATCCTTCGGATTTCGGCAATTATGTTGGTCGGTTGTGTGTGTCATTCTGTGTGTCTGTCTGTCTGTCTGTCTGTCTTTCTGTCTGTCTGTTGTAGATTTCTTAAGTATATTGATGACTTCCCTCATCTGTTTGTGTGTTTGTTTGTAGGCACGATAACTCGAGATCGGAAGAAGCTACCAATGTCAAATTACATCACGTGATTCAGGAGGGTGATGGTTAGTGCCGATTAGATTTTGGTCAAAATCGGTCAAAGGTCACAGTGAGGTCAAACATTCGATTTTTGATGGTTTGGTGCAGAATCATCGTAGAAACTTCTGGTTTGCGTCGCTATCTTCTCTAGACAGCTTTTATTAGATAAGGTCACAGGTCAAGTTGACGATTTCGTAAGTACCAGTCTATGACTGCTTGTTTGTCTGTCTGTCTGTCTGTTTGCCTGTTTGTCGCCTACAGGTCACAATTTTAAACCGATCTTCACGAAACTTCACCACATGGTAGAGTTTGTCAGAAGGAAGAAGCCTATTGTTTTTGAGGTCAAAACGTCAAAAGGTCAACAACTTAGGTGAGATTTCTAAAATCCTCAATTTTCATCCGATTGACTTGAAATTTGAAGAGGATTTATATTTCAGGTCACTCAATTCAACGAGCCAATTATTTTGGAGGTCAACATCGGCCAAAAGGTCAATATAGGCCAAATTTCTAAATTTGTCAATTTTCATCTGATTGACGTGAAATTTGAAGAGGAGTTGCATGTTTGGTCATTGGATTCAACCACCAATTTTTTTTTGGTCAAATTTGTTTGATGGATTTTGCAAGTATTGAGCTCTGCACGACGGCTTTTATTTTTTGTCTGTTTTTCTGTTTGTTTGTTTGTCTGCACATGTTTTTTCATGTTTTTCAATGCAACCGCTTATTGGATTGAGACAAAATTTTCACCATTGGTGCAACTACTCATGTAGAATTTTTTAATGATAATTATGACGTCATAGGTCACGTGGTGTGACAGCCATATTGGAAAAACGGAAAACTTTGAACCTCTGTATCTCTGTAACCACACGAAGGTAAAAATTGAAACTTGGCACATAGCAAGTACGCTACATGGGGAATGAGTGCGATTTTTTAATGACATCATATGTGCCTTCGTTATGACGTCATAATTGCATATGTAGAACTCTACATCCGATCAGTATGAACATTTTTGAGGGTCATCTAGTGATAAAATGGTCCACAAAAATTTTTTGATCACATCATCAGTCACCTGATTTTGGCAGCCATGTTGTTTGTTTGTTTTTTTAAAAAAAACCTTCAAAAATCTTCTTTTCTGAAATTGCTGAACCAGTCATTACTGCTAGCATTTATAAAGTGTCAGTTCAAATTATGTCTTATTTATTACATAACACACCAGTACACAAACGCCACACAAAATACACCACACAAAACAACACAAACACCACACAACACACCACACAAAACAAATCCTGGTGAGGGTCTGCAATCTCTGATTGCTCTTTTCTTGTTACCTTCGCAGTCTTAACAGTTAGTGAATATTATGCCATCAAAGGACATTCCGAGAAAACTCCATAAATATTCCACACACTATTGGGAGTGAATTCCCTTACAAACAGAACCTGGGATTCCTTACTAATGTGTCTACTTTATTTTCATGCAGATGTGAAGCATACAAAATTCCATGCTCACATGGTGATAATGCCTTGTGTGAACGGAAGCTCGGTTTATACTTTCATTGAGTTTTTAAAAATATTGTTGATTCACATACTGCAATTGTTTAATTTGATTGGGGTACTCCTCGTGTTACACAACATTACACAGGCACTTCTCCATTAGCTACTTTTAGGTAATTTGAAAACTAATAGCCAGCCAGTTTCAATGTTCATCAGCATCATATTGGTTGCAATAAAACTTAAAAAGGGAAATGCAATCCACCATGGGAAACCATATTCAAACTCGATGGTAGTCATAAAATACTTACTCCACGCAGTCTTGAGAAGGATTTGGTGCCAGTTGGGTGCTGGGAGTGGCGGGAGTGATTGCAATGAGTATTGGGGAGGCATGCAGTGTAACTACTGCAGAGCCCGGACTTAATTGGGGCCCGTAATTATTCCTTCAACATTTTGTTTCATATAATGATTGTTTGTGATGATAAAACACTGGGGCAGCTTCATTTTATGTCGTCCTCCAGGCCACTCATGGTGATTCCCCGGCTTACCATTGCCATGGACAGTGACACCTTCCCTTGTAAAATAAACTACTGTGGGAACAATTTACATAAACACAATCGTGGTAATATCATAATGACGTAAATGAACACAGGAGTGTTGGTCACACCCCATCCTGATAAAGTGTGTTAAAGAATCTGCATGCAGGAGTAAGTGAATAACACCTTTCTCTTAAACGTGACAGAAGTGTTTCTGATGATACCATATAGGTTGTTAAAAAAAAAAAAAATTGAGGGGGGGTCAGATGAAGGGGGCCAGACATTTGGTATTGCCCTGGGGCCCATTTGGGCTCTTGGAGGCCCTGGGTGCAAGCCAACTCTTCTAGCTGCAAATTTGTAATTGCATCTATCTCCACTTCCGAGATAAATATGTTCAAATTATACTTTGAAAATTTATGATGTATGCTCAATATGTGCAATACCAAATCGTCATGTAACATGTGGTGAAGTTTAAATTTCCTTCATTGAACGGTTTTCAATGTACGCTCAATATGCGGCATATCAACTTCAACGATCTTTCTGATTCTCTGGAAAACCATCCATATCTTTTTGATGACAACTCCCCCCCCCCCTCTCTCTCATAGCATCCATAGTATACATAGGCAGGCAACATCCTCTTCCCTCTCTGCAAACCTTGATATAATCATGAACAGGTCCAACACTTGGAAGTTGTCTTTCAACGATGACAAATCCTACACACTCACCCTGGCTCTCTTAAAGGACTGTCTGGCGCACCCTCCCAGCCACTGCCATAACAAGTCTATTGAATAAGTTCACACTCAAACTTTTGTCCCTCACTATCAGCCACAATCTCTCTCGGCCAAACCACATCTCCAAGTTGGTCTCCAAAGTCCTTTCCATGCTCTGCCCCAACCCCTACCTCACCTCCCCCCCCCACCACGATCAGATTTCCCAGGGGGCACGTTGTCTGCGAGTAACCCACTTGTGATGAAATTCCCAAAATCCATGGCACTGCTCACCTCCACTCATTCATTTTTCTTTTCTTTCCTTTGAGGAACCAACATCCTCAGTCTGTTCAATCCAATCCTTCCCTGCAGGGCTTCAAGATGGATGCTCACCTCCACCTTGGCTGTACCCCATCTATACTGACCAGCTTTTCTTCCTCCATTAATCCTCCACAAGCCCATCCCTACGATTCCTGGTTATTGTTTTTTCACCCCTCTTTCTCCACTTTTCGTTCCATTTCAGTTTCATCCACGGTTTTCCCTTTCCCTTCTTTCAGCCTCTTTATTACTGTGTTTGAGCTCAGCTTGTTCACCACCTATGTCCTCTTAACCTTCGCTTCCTCTCATTCTTCCCTCGACCTTTCTTCATCCAAGTGATATTTTATTGTGACCCTGCTGGTGATTTGTTTACCTGCTTTCCACTGTGTTCTTTCTGTTCTGTTCTACGACCTAGCTCTTCCACGGGCCTTGACTTGTTTTTGTAAACAGAGTCGAGGCTTGTGGAAGAGCTAGTACTTGTACACTGAACAGATCAGGACGTAACAGGACAAAAGGAACAGCAGAGAGTGGGGAACACCAACAACAGAGCCGAAGGCCAAGACAGAGGAGGTAGACAAACTTAACAATGGGTGTGGGGAGGAATGGGGGTCAGGAGAAGATGCATGGGATGCACAAGACGGATACAGAAGGAAACTCTCAGGAGGGAAAACTGGAAATCTGGAAGGAGGAGGGATTGGGGTCAGGTTAACAAGTGTGGAAAATATCATGGTTTTTGATTGGGGACGAACTGAGATGGTGGTGAACAGCTGTCTTGAATACTTGGAGGGAAGGATGAGATTCAAGAGGATGTGGAAGTTGGTTCCACATTCCATCGGTGGGAAAAGGAGGAACAAATGAGTGGAGGTGAGCAGTGATCATGGATTTAGGTAGTTTCACCAGAATGGGGTTCATGATGGATCTTGTGAGCTGTGCAGAAACCTAGGGAGGACAGACAAATCATGGAAAGAGCAGAGGGTGCAAAACCAGAAAGGAGATGGTCGAAGACAAAGAGACCACTCAACTGTGATGGCGAAGTGATAGACCCATAGACTCAGCTTCATCATGGGAGATTCCAATGATCTTTAAGGCTTTGATTTCCACGGCATCAAGCTGAGCAAGATGTGAGGCAGGGGAGCCAGCCCAAAGGGGAGAGCAATACTCAATCAAGTTGTGGATTAAAGCTTTGTCAGTGGATAGGAGTTCAGGTGTGCCAACGAATGACTTCGTATGATGGAGGATGCCCAGTCGACTTCGTACATAAAAAATAATAATAATAATAAAATAGAATAAACACCACCACTTCAAACCTGTGTCCCTCATTCCTTTTTTTCATGGCTACCAGATATACCAACTCTGAAAGCAGGTTGTGACTCCACTCCATCTAAATTCCCAATGTTGACTTCAGAGCTGTGGCTCACCACCAAACATCAAAACTGTTGGTGGGATGCTCCCTTTCGGTGTCTCTCCCCATGTTCCATTTTCAATCGTTCTTTGAACCAGTCTACCAATCTGGCACAGAAAATCACAAGTTTGAACCAGTAATCAGGAGTGGATCTGCAAGTGCATTTTCAAATGCTCAGCCCACCTGCAGGTTGGCAGTTAGTGCAGGTCGTGGGGAAAATTCTAAAATCTATTGATAGCATATTGCAAAACAAAATACTACCTGCTCACTATCTATAGTTTACCCTGCAAGACTCAACAATGTAATATTTACACAATGGAATTATCATGATGATAATAAAACGCATCATTTAACTACCTTCAACTGTAAATGTTGTGCATGAAAAACACCATTTTCATTACAAAATGTTAGTTTTGAGAATCTTTGTTCTACATTCTGTTTTGTGTACAAGACTTTAATTAATTTATTAACCACTTTTGAGACTGATGGCCACCACAATAAAATACAAGTTGAGATATACCTTGATATATGTACAGACAGCTGGCACAGTTTGTCTTGTGAAAGCAGTGTGTGATGTATAGTTAGTGGGTGTGGGCAGGGGGTGTGGGTGGTACCCTCCACTCATACTCGGACACCTGGATGTGTCTGTTTTGCTTCCGGAAAAATATTTATTTGTATTTGCTGTATGTTTTGCTTTCTTACTTACTAATGCTCTCATGGGCAGGTTTGAGAAGTATAGGCCGGTTTGGGGCACTTGTTTGCAATGTCTGTTTGTCTTTAAGAAGACATTGCCGGTTATTGCATCAAGTTGTTAGTTAGTTATTTGTATTCCCAAAAAGTGAATAAAACTGAAACTAATGCACAACCATGGTTGCCCAAAGTTGGAAATTGTACAGACTCTGGAGATCATGGTGCACAGGATTTGTTAGGTCTTTTGGGTGTTGGTAGATCTTCACAGATGAAGATATTAGGAAACAGGTTGCCAGTACACAGAGCAGGAAGACAACAACATGCGCGCTGATTGGTTGAGAGGAGACTCGTTATGATTGGCTGCCAGCGATGTAAACACCAGTGGTGGTTGCATTTTCGGTTGAGGTAGTCCATTCAAACTTGTAACCTTTGACTCGCTTGATGGATTTAAAAATTTTTTTTTTTTTTTTTAGGTAATTAAAAACAAATCCACACAAAGCGGGGGTCGCACAGTGCAGGGTATCACCGTAATGTGTGGGTTATGTATTGCTGTTAAAAGTTATGTACGACTGTCTGTGTGAGAGTTAAATGGCAAGCCAGTGTTTGGTGTTGTGCACGTTTGTGTTGAGTATCTTGTTTGTGAGTAAGAGTTTTTGGAGGGTGGCAAATGCTTTGCTGATGTCTATTGTAGTGAGAATCATGAATTTTGGTGGCTTTCTCCTATTGAAGCCATCAAAGGTGTTGTTTGTGAGGTGAGTAGGAGTGGAGTGGTTTGGTCCAAATCCATGTTGGGTGTGTGAGAGTGGAATATTTGGGTTTGTGAGTGTAAGTATTAGGTGTTCTATAACTTTGGAGGGTGTGCAAGGTAATGTGATAGGTCTGTAGAAGGTTTTTTTAGTAGGTTCTTGGTTGTTGTTGTTGTTGTTGTTGTTGTTGTTGTTGTTGTTGTTGTTGCTAAAGAGGGTTATGATTTTGGCTCGTTTCCAGATTTGGGAGAAGTTGCTTGTATTTGTAAGGGATGATATTCCGTGTGGTCCAAAGCGTCATAAAAGTAAATTGGACACGTTGTCCGGGCCGATAGCCTGAATTTTTAACCTCTGCCATCGAAGATGGACGGAGGTTACTGTTTTCACCCCTGTCTGTTTGTTTGTTTGTTTGTGAACAGTATTACGGAAAAACTCCTCAACGGATTTTGACGAAATTGGTGGGGGGATTAGGTATGGTCCAAGGATCATGCCATTAGATTTTGGACTTGGTCCAAAGTCCAATATGGCCGCTATGGCGGCCATTTTGAAAAAATATTTGAATTTTTGTTTTTGCATTTCTACATGTTTTAAGTGATTTCCAACCAAAAAAAAAAAAAAAAAATTTGCAACTTTTTTCAAAAAAATTTCGATTTTATTTGAAAAGTCTTTGAATTTATTTTTTTGCATTTCTACATGTTTTAAGTGATTTCCAACCCCCCCCCCCAAAAAAAAAAATTGTTAGAGAAAAAAAACAAATTTTGCAACTTAAAAAAAAAAAATTCCGATTTTATTTTTTTGCCATTTCTACATGCGCGTCGATCTAGTTTAGTTTATTCAATCGCGGTTCAGTAGAGTCTGATCCGTTTTGACCTACAATGAATAGGATATCAGGTTCACTTAAGTGACCCAGTGGAATTGGCGGCGGAGGTTTTGCACTCTACCGAGTGAATGTACAGACTCCCTCTAGTTACCCTCACTGAAGGAGTGGGTATTGCATTTAGGTCCATCCGTCTGTTTGTTAATTGCCGGAATCCTTCGGATTTCGGCAATTATGTTGGTCGGTTGTGTGTGTCATTCTGTGTGTCTGTCTGTCTGTTTGTGTATTTGTTTACCCTGTAGCAGCCACACCGTTTCAGCGATCACGACCAAACTGGGTACAGACGTTGGCCATGGTCCAAATTAGAGACTTGTCGTTTTTGGTGAATCAAGGTCACCGAAATTCTTATTTTCGCAATAACGTCCGCTAAAAATATGGTCCTATCAACTTCAAACCAAATCCAAAATGTGCATCTTCCAATTCTGCATCCAACCATATGTCTCATTGGGGTGTCACACCAACACCCTTCTTAGCGGTCAGGGGTCGAATGTCAGGGGGGGTCGGGTAAAAAATTTCAAATTGTGATAAAAACGCCATTTCAAGTCTGATTGACTTCCAATTTGGCGTGTGGTATCTTGGTATGAGTGTCCTATTATATGCCAAAAATGATGAAATTTGGTTCAGCCACTTCTGGTTACCATGGCAACAAAGTTCCCTAATGATAAACAAATGCAAATTTTCAGATTTTTAAAAAGTTTGACAGTGTCCACAATTGTGCAGATTTGTTCACCAATATTTGCACCCATGTAGGCAATGGCACTGGCTACTGATGTGTTAAGTTTGGTTGACCTTCAATCAAGGTCAATGCCAAGGTCGACTATAAACCGTGAATCGTTTTTTTTGGCATAACGTACTCAAAAATGGTCGTATCGACTTCAAACTAGGTTTGATCTCGTGCATGCATAGCTTGTCACTATTTGAAGTCACAAGGTCAAGGCAAATCTGATAACCTTGAAAGATCAAACTCCAGGTCTTTGTTTTTTCAGAGATCATGGAGATATGACAAAGTTATTCCGGCAATTCCTTGCTCAACGAGCAATTTCATTTGTGTGTTTGTTTGTCCACACAGAACTTTGGTGTTTTTCTCTGCAACCGCTTGGCGGATTGACGGATTGAGACAAAATTTTTACCATTGGTGCGACTACTCATGCGGAATGTTTTTTTATTTATTATAAATATGACATCACAGGTCATGTGGTGTGGTGGCCATATTGGAAAAACAGAAAAACTTTTGACCTACATCTCTGAAACCGCACCGAGGAAAATATTGAAACTTGGCAAATAGCAAGTACTCCTCATGGGGAATGAGTGATTTTTTATTTTTATGATGTCATAGGTGCCTTCGTTATGACGTCACAATTGCATATGTCGAACGCTACATCCGATCAGTATGAAAAATTTTCAGGGTCATCTAGGGATAAAATGGTCCACAAAAAAAGGAATTGATGACATCATGGGTCATGTGAACCTGCCTTCAACAGTCATTATTATTATTATTATTATTATTATTATTATTATTATTATAATAATTTTTTTTTTTTTTTTAACCTTCAAAAATCTTCCCTGAAATGGCTGAACCAGTCATCACTGCCAGCATTTATGAAGTGGCTTTTCGAATTATGTCTTATTAATTACGTAACACACCACTTCACAAAATATACCACACAAAACACCACACAAAACAAGTCCTGGTGAGGGTCTGCAATCTTTGATTGCTCTTTTTCTTGTTTTTGTTGTTTTTGATTAATTTTGTTTGTGCGGGAGTGAATGGCATGGTGGTGTTGTCGAGTTGGTAGCTGAGTTTGTGTCTTGTAATACTTCTTTCATCCTTTCGATGTCCTATGGGACTTATGTTTGTGTCATGGTTTATGAGGATATTAGCTTGTTGTTTCTCTGATGGTATGTTGTCTATGGGAGTTATGACTGCACGTGATAGTTGGTATACTGTTTTTTGTTGTTTTTGGGTGGGGGGGGCGGTTGTGATGCTATTTATGATTTTCCACAAGTATTTGGTAGTGTTTGAGTGATCTAGTGTGTTTTGAAAGGAGTGCCAGTTTTGTGTTTTTTTTTTTTCTTCAATATTTTGTTGTTACCCCATGCAGGAAGCACAAAGCAGGAAGCAATTGGTCCACCGTCTGGTTACAGACATCAGTCTGTGATTGAGGAACCACTTCATTACCCTCGCCAGAAGAGAGGGTCTTGCATTTGGGTCCGTTTGTTACTTACAACATCGAAGATTTTTCAAGTATATTGGTTAGTCCATTTTGTTATTCTGTCTGACTGTCTGTCTTTGTTTGTTTGTCTTGTCTGTCAATCGCCTGCAAGTCACAATTTAAAACCGATCTTCATGAAACTTCACCAAGTTGTCGAGGTAGTCTCAACTGAGAAGCCTTTTGATTTTGAGGTCAAAGGTCATCTTGAGGTCAAATTTCTAAAGTTGTCATATTTCATCCGATTGACTTGAAATTTGAACACAATTTCCACACTCCATCACTGAATTAGATAAGCAGCTATTTTGAGGTCAAAAGGTCAACTCAAGGATAAACTTCAAAAATCAACAAATTTCATCTGAAAAATCATCAATTTTCATCCATTTAACCTGAAAATTAAGCAGCAATAAAACATTGCATCACTGAATTTGGAAACCAACTATTTTTGAGGTCAAAAGGTCAAAGGTCAACTCAAGGTCAAACTTCTAAAATCATCAATTTCAATCTGAAAAATAATCAATTTTCATTCAATTGATGTCAGCTTGATTAAGATTGTCAATTTTAATCTTAATGAAATGGACAATTTGATGTATCCATGGCAACCTTTGGAGGGGGGGGGGGGTTGGACTCTGCTAGTATCGTGCTCTGCACGACGTCTTTTTCTTGCTTGTTTGTCTGTTTGCTTTTTTACTTGCAAAATCGAAGATTTTTCAAGTGTATTAGTCAGTTGATTTTATTATTACTTAGCAAAAAAAAATTTTTTTGACAAGTATGTTGATCGCCTCCATTTGTTTGTGTGTTTGTTTCTTTGTGTGTTTGTTTGTTTTTGTGTGTTTGTCTGTCTGCTCGCCTACAGCCCAAACCGCTCAACCGATCGTCCCAAAATTACCAGAGATTAATATTACCAACCCTGTGACGGTCCTGCATTGAAGTTTCATAAAATTTGGTCGATCAAAAAGGTCTACATAGGCCAATAGGCCAATTTGAGCCAGATTTTCCAAAATCCTCAAATTTCACCCGATTGACTTGAAATTTGAACAGTATTTGCATGTCAGGTCAGTGAATTCAACCACCTATAACTTTTGAGGTTATAGGTCAAAATGTCAACATAGGCCATAAGGCCAACCCAAAATAGGCCAAATTTTAAAATAGTTTCTAAAATTGTCAATTTTGATCCGATTGACTTGAAATTTGAACACCATTTGCATATCAGGTCGCTGAATTCAACAACCTATTAATGTTGAGATCAACATAGGCCAAAAGGCCAATTTGGGTCAAATTTTCTAAAATCCTCAATTTTCATCCGATTGAGTTGAAATTTGAAAACGATTTACATAACAGGTCACTGAATTCAGCCACCTATTATTTTTGTGGTCACCACAGGCCAAAAGCTCAAAATAGGCCCAAAGGGAAATTTGGGCCAAATTTTCTAAAATCCTCAATTTTCATCCGATTGACTTGAGATTTGAAGAGGATTTATAATTTAGGTCAATGGATTCAACTAGCCAATTATTTTTGAGTTCGACATGGACCAAAAGGTCAACATAGGCCAAAGGTCAACAACTTAGGTGAGATTTCTAAATTACTCAATTTTCATCCGATTGACTTGAAATTTGAAGAGAATTTATATTTCATGTCAATTAATACAACCAGCTAATTATTTTCGAGGTCAACATAGACAAATGGTCAACATAGACCAAAAGGTCAACACAGGCCCAAGGTCAACATCTAAGGGCGTGTTTCTAAAATCCTCAATTTTCATCCGATTGATTGAAATTTGAAGAGGATATATATTTCAGGTCACTGAATCCAACCAGCCAATTATTTTTGAGGTCAGCATGGACCAAAAGGTCAACATAGGCCAAAGCTGAACAACTAAGGTGGTATTCCTAAAATATTCAATTTTCATCTAATTGACTTGAAATTTGAGGATTTTATTTACATTTACAGAAATTTACATTTCAGGTCAATTAATTCAACCAGCCAATTATTTTTGAGGTCAACATTGACCAAAAGGTCAACAACGACAATGGTATTTCTAAAATCCTCAATTTTCATCCAATTGACTTGAAATTTGAAGAGGATTTTCCTATTTGGTCATTGAATTCAACCACCAATTATTTTTGAGGTCAAAATTGTGTTTTGGATTTTGCAAGTATTGTGCTCTGCATGACGTCTTCTTCTTGTTTGTTTGTTTGTCTGCACAGAACTTTAGTGTTTTTCTCTGCAAACGCTTGTCGGATTGAGAAAATTTTCACCATAGGAGTGACTACTCATCTAGAGTGTTTTGATGATAATTTTTTATGTCATAGGTCACGTGGTGTGGCAGCCATGTTGAAAAATGGGAAAATTTGGACCTCTGTATCTCTGAAACCACACCAAGGAAAAACTTTAAACTTATCACGTGTCAATTACTCTTTATGGGGAATAAGTGTGATTTTTTTATGACATCATAGGTGCCTTTGTTATGACATCACAATTGCATATGTAAAACCCTACATCCAATCAGTATGAAAAATTTTGAGGGTTATCTCGTGATAAATTAGTCCACAGAAAATAAAATTTATGACATCATCGGTCACGTGATTTGACAGCCATGTGTTTTTTGGGTTTTTTTTAAACCTTCAAAAACCTTCTCTGAAGTGGCTGAACAGATCAAAGCGAAACTTTACATGTATGACCATCTTTCCAAGAGGAACAAAACTTTCACACATATGATGTCATAGGTCATATGGTTTGGCAGCCATATTAGATTTACCCTAAAACCAATAAAAAATCTTCTCCAGAATGACTGGACAGATCGAGGGGAAACTTCACACACATGTTCCTCGAGCCTTGGGGATACCAGGGTGTTCACAAATAATTGATGTCACATGGTTGGGCAGCTATATTGGATTGAGCGAAAATCTTTTTTAAATGATTTCTCTTGAACTGGTTCAGCAATTGAAGTGAAACTTCACAATTATGATCTAGTAGTGATGTGGAATACATGTTTTAAATTTCAACTTGATCGGACACATGGTCTGACAGCCAGAATTATTTAATTTTTTGACCTCGGTTCTTTTTGATTATTTTTTTTTTTGAATAAGGCTTACCTGGCTGTGCTTGGATGAGTTTGATGGTAGAGGAGGAGCAGCTGAAACCGGAATCCTATCTATGGGAGTTCCTCCTGATGACTTCATTTTTGCTTTTTGCTTGTTTGGGTTCCTTCTGATGACTCCAAAGTGGGACTGTACTTACTTGGTCTTCCATTTGATTTGAATTGAATTTATTTTCATCCCATTCTGAATTCAATTGAATAATAATAAACGTCATGGTCAGGGTCAGGTGTCTGATCAAAACGGGGTTGCATCAAAGCGGGATGTCTTGGTATCTCGTCATCACTGCCAGCAGTTATAAAGTGGCAGTTCTAGTTATATCTATTGTAAATTACGTGACACACCAGTTCAAAGACACCACACAAAACTACACAAACAGTACAAAAAACAAGTCCTGGTAAGGGTCTGCAATCTCTGATTGCTCTTTCTTGTTATTAATGTATTGAATACATGTATCATTAAGTACTTTCATCTTTAAATGAAGGGTGCCTGGAACAAAGTTGTCATTGATTGATTTAGTGTTATGTAATGGAACTGGAAACACCCCCGCTCCCCCATGTAGCACTCCATAATGCTTGGACATGTACCTCCCAACCCCTCTCATATGTTACATAATTTTGAATGGCCTCTAATGCAGGCAGTCTGGAAAATAACTTCCGCTATACTTTGCAAAGTTAACCCCAAGACATCATTCCCACAACAATATGCAGTTTACTTAATGTACAGTGTCAAGGCTCATGGAGGACCTTGAATACAGACCAGATCAGGACATAGCAGAATGAAAAGAACAGCAGAAAGAGAGATAGGGAGTGGGTGGGGGGAGGGGACAGGTGGGGGAGAAACATATCATAAGCTGTGTTGAGGGATAAAATAGAGGGAGACTTAGATAAATAAGAGATGTGGGGAAGAATGAGGGCTTTGGGTGGACACACGCGGTGAACCAAATAGAAACAGTCGCCAACTTTCCATCACAATTTTCGCAAATAATTATATGCTCTACATATAATTGTCGTTGTTCCACAAACGTTCAATTATGCTATAATATTATTTCAGTTCCCCTTATTCAATAGCGAGGGGTGCTTTAATTACGATTTTCTTACCTAGGCTGCCCCCACACCCCTCCCCCTCTCTTACATGCAAACATCACTTTAAATGCCTTGGGTTGGCTTACAGGTTAGTGTGGCTGGCTTAAGATCTTCGGGTCTTGAGTTCAAGCCCCTGTCTAACCGTTGAATTAACACCATGTGGGTTGACTCAGCCAGTCATCCTTCTGAGGTCGGCGAACTGAGTTGACGTTCCGGTAACAGCTGGTCAGCAGCACATCAGCAGCACCCCCAGAAAATGATGCAGCCAAGCAGCCACAGTCTGCAAACGAATTGATAAAAAAATCACTTTAACATGAACCAATGAACCCACTTGTTCCGTCTGCTGTCAGTCATTCGTGAACGGTAATGATCTTATGATGTGTTTCGACAAGGCTCGGCAATTGCATGTCGGTACTCTGTCATAATTCCTGCTTGTTGATTATCTTGCCACAGTTCTTAATTCTGGCTGATGAAAAACCAAAGCCTGACAAGCAAAAGTTACAGACAGCATGATTGACATCTTAAATGTAAACGCCAATGCTTTTTAATCGCAGAGGTGTACATACACCCTTGGGAGAAGAAATGAAAGAAACTAGACAGAAAAAACAACATTTGAAGACAGACTGTCTCAAAAAATCTATAAAAACTCGACAGTTTGTGCTTTTGACAAATGCTGTCTGACAAACACGTTTTGGTTTATTAGAACTCGTGTTGAAGACAGAAGGATGCCAAAAGGGTCGTTAAGGTCATGGGTTGACGTAGGTGGTGATGGTGGGATAAACTCAGAGGAATGTTTCTCGCATTGGCAGCACGGGGTGAGGCCTTAGGAATTCAAGCAAAACACAAATTTCAGCAAAGTTTTTGACTCAAAGAAAGTTAATAACAGGTTACTACATATATTTATATTTGACGTGAACTACTTTCGTATAATTTTTAATTTGCCCAAAATAGGTATATAGGTATTAAGGTTGTATTTTTGCATCTACCTGCATTTTGTTCATACTCTTGTATGTGTGTGTTGTGTTTGTACTTTGGTATTTACATGTATGCTGTTTCTACATTGGTATCTGCATATATTTTGTTCGTACTTTGATATCTGCCTATATTTTCCTGTAGTTTTGCGTCTGCATGCATTTTATTTGTACTTTGGTATTTATATGTAATAGTTTGAACTTTGGTATTTACGTGTATTAGTTTGTACTTTTGTATTTACATGTACATTGTTTCTCTTTTTGCATCTGCATGCATTTTGTTTGTAGTTTGGTATTTTCTTGTATTAGTTTGTACTTTGGTATTTACGTGTATTAGTTTGTACTTTGGTACTTACGTGTATTCGTTTTAGTTTGGTATTTACATGTATTCGTTTGTATTTTTGGATTTGCATGGACATTGTTTCTCATTACCTCTGCTACCGAAGGTGGATGGAGATTGTTTTCACCCCTGTCTGTCTGTATGTCTGTTTGTTTGTTACTTGTGAAAAATCTAAGATTTTTCAAATATATTGGTTGGTTGCGTGCATTATTCTGTTTGTCTGTTTGGCTATCTGTTTGTTTTTACGTTTATCGCCTAGACTTAAACTTCACCACATTGTTGAGTTCATCTTCAGTAAAAATTGTTTTTGAAGTCAAAAGGCCAATATAGTCCAAAGGTCAACAACTTATGTGGAATTTCTAAAATCCTCAATTTTTATCCCATTGACTTGAAATTTGAAGAGGATTTGTATATCCATCCGGTCACTGAATTCAACCGCCAATGATTTTTTGGGTCAACATATGCCAAAATATCAGCATAGGCTGAAATTCTAAAATTGTCAATTTTCATCCAATTGACTTGAAATTTGAAGAGGAGTTTCGTATTTGGTCATTGAATTCAACCACCAATTAATTTTGAGGTCAACATAGGCCAAAAGGTCAACATAGGCCAAAGGTCCACAACTAAGGTGGAATTTCTAAAATCCTCAATTTTCATTCCATTGACTTGAAATTTAAAGAGGATTTGTATATCAAATCAGTGAATTCAACTATTCAATTATTTTTGAGGTCAACATATGCCAAAAGGTCAACATAGGCCAAAAAGTTGACATAGGCATTTCTAGAATTGTCAATTTTCATCCATTTGACTTCACATTTGAAGAGGATTTGTGGATTTTGTCATTGAATTCAACTACCAATTATTTTGAAGGTCAAATTTGTTTTATGTATTTCGCAAGTATCATGCTCTGCCTGACATCTTTCTTGTTTGTTTGTTTGTGAACAAAATATCTCAAAAAGTTGTGAACCGATTTGGACAAAACTTGGGCATGTTGGGTGTGCGACAAGGACGAAATGATTATATTTTGGTGAAGATCTGAATTCAAATCTGGATCAGATAATTTTTCAAAGCGATTCTTCACCATTGAATGATCGGGCTAAAATGACATGTAGCACAATATCTGAAAAGTGCTGTACGGATTTGGATGAAACTTGGTGGATGACTTGGTTCAGTGACCAGAACAAGCTAATTCAATTTCATTTCAGGTCTGAATCCAGATCTGGCCTATCAGTGGGATACAAAATGTATACTAATCAGTCTGGTGGAGATTGGCGCGCTCTACCGAGTGCCCTTCCAGTTTTGCTTCTGCGTGCATTTTAGTTGTACTTTGGAATTTGCATGTATTAGTTTGTACTTTAGTAATTACATGTATTAGTTTGTACTTTGGTAATTACATTATTGGTTTGTACTTTGGTTATTACATGTATTCGTTTTGACTTTGGTATTTACATGTATTAGTTTGTACTTTGGTAATTACATGTGTTAGTTTTGACTTTGGTATTTACATGTATTAGTTTGTACTTTTGTATTTACATGTATTAGTTTGTAATTTTGTATTTACTAGTATTAGTTTTGACTTTGGTAACTACATGTATTAGTTTGTACTTTGGTATTTGCATGTATTAGTTTGTACTTTGGTAATTACATGTATTAGTTTGGATTTTGGGATTTACATGTATTAGTTTGTAATTTTGTATTTACATGTACTAGATTGTACTTTGATAACTGCATGTATTAGTTTGTACTTTGGTATTTACATGTATTAGTTTGTACTTTGGTAACTACATGTATTAGTTTGGACTTTGGTATTTACATGTATTAGTTTGTACTTTGGTATTTACATGTATTTATTTGTGTTTTGGTATTTACATGTATTAATTTGGACTTTGGTATTTACATGTATTAGTTTGTAATTTTGTATTTACATGTATTTGTTTGTGCTTTGGTAACCACATGTATTAGTTTGGGCTTTGGTATTCACATGTATTAGTTTGTAATTTTGTATTTATATGTATTTATTTGTGCTTTGGTATTTGCATGTATTTGTTTGTGCTTTGGTATTTACATGTATTACTTTGTAATTTTGTATTTACATGTATTAGTTTCGACTTTGGTAACGACATGTATTAGTTTGTACTTTGGTATTTGCATGTATTAGTTTGTACTTTGGTAATTACATGTATTAGTTTGGATTTTGGTATTTACATGTATTAGTTTGTAATTTTGTATTTATATGTATTTATTTGTGCTTTGGTATTTGCATGTATTTGTTTGTGCTTTGGTATTTACATGTATTACTTTGTAATTTTGCATTTATATGTATTAGTTTGTAATTTTGGATTTTTATGTATTTATTTGTGCTTTGGTATTTACATGTATTTGTTTGTGCTTTTGTATTTACATGTATTTGTTTGTGCTTTGGTATTTACATGTATTACTTTGTAATTTTGTATTTACATGTATTAGTTTCGACTTTGGTAACAACATGTATTAGTTTGTACTTTGGTATTTGCATGTATTAGTTTGTACTTTGGTAATTACATGTATTAGTTTGGATTTTGGTATTTACATGTATTGGTTTGTAATTTTGTATTTATATGTATTTATTTGTGCTTTGGTATTTGCATGTATTTGTTTGTGCTTTGGTATTTACATGTATTACTTTGTAATTTTGCATTTATATGTATTAGTTTGTAATTTTGGATTTTTATGTATTTATTTGTGCTTTGGTATTTACATGTATTTGTTTGTGCTTTGTTATTTACATGTATTTGTTTGTGCTTTGTTATTTACATGTATTTGTTTGTGCTTTGGTATTTACATTTATTCGTTTGTAATTTTGTATTCACATGTATTTATTTGTGCTTTGGTATTTACATGTATTAATTTTGACTTTGGTATTTACATGTATTTGTTTGTGCTTTGGTATTTACATGTATTAATTTGGACTTTGGTATTTACATGTATTAGTTTGTAATTTTGTATTTACATGTATTTATTTGTGCTTTGGTATTTACATGTATTAATTTTGACTTTGGTATTTACATGTATTTGTTTGTGCTTTGGTATTTACATGTATTAATTTGGACTTTGGTATTTACATGTATTAGTTTGTAATTTTGTATTTACATGTATTTATTTGTGCTTTGGTATTTACATGTATTAATTTTGACTTTGGTATTTACATGTATTTGTTTGTGCTTTGGTATTTACATGTATTAGTTTGTAATTTTGTATTCACATGTATTTATTTGTGCTTTGGTATTTACATGTATTAATTTTAACTTTGGTATTTACATGTATTTGTTTGTGCTTTGGTATTTACATGTATTAATTTGGACTTTGGTATTTACATGTATTAGTTTGTAATTTTGTATTTACATGTATTTGTTTGTGCTTTGGTATTTACATGTATTAGTTTGTAATTTTGTATTTACATGTATTTATTTGTGCTTTGGTATTTACATGTATTTGTTTGTGCTTTGGTATTTACATGTATTAGTTTGTAATTTTGTATTTACATGTATTTATTTGTGCTTTGGTATTTACATGTATTAATTTTGACTTTCGTATTTACATGTATTAGTTTGTAATTTTGTATTCACATGTATTTATTTGTGCTTTGGTATTTACATGTATTAATTTTGACTTTGGTATTTACATGTATTTGTTTGTGCTTTGGTATTTACATGTATTAATTTGGACTTTGGTATTTACATGTATTAGTTTGTAATTTTGTATTTACATGTATTTGTTTGTGCTTTGGTATTTACATGTATTAGTTTGTAATTTTGTATTTACATGTATTAATTTTGACTTTGGTATTTACATGTATTTGTTTGTGCTTTGGTATTTACATGTATTAGTTTGTAATTTTGTATTTACATGTATTTATTTGTGCTTTGGTATTTACATGTATTAATTTTGACTTTCGTATTTACATGTATTCGTTTGTAATTTTGGATTTATATGTATTTATTTGTGCATGAGCCTGGTGTTGGCGCAGTGGTTAGGGCAGCGGCTTGGGATCCAAAAGGTCCTGAGTTCAAGCCCCGTTGGGCCACTGAATTAATACACCAGGGGGTTGACTCAGCCTGTCATCCTTCCGAGGTCGGCGAAATGAGTACCAGTATACTGGGCCGGTGTATACCCCGGTTAAAATAGGTGTACCATATCCCTGTGTCGTAAGAGGCGACCAGGGTTGCGTCAGGAAGGGCATCCGGCGTAAAACATGTGCCAAATCACTATGCGGATCATACAGATGATCCGCTGTGGTGACCCCGAACGGGAGCAGCCGAAAGAAGAAGAAGAAGATGTATTTATTTGTGCTTTAGTGTTTGCATGTATTTGTTTGTGCTTTGGTAACTACATATATTACTTTGGACTTTGGTATTTACATGTATTTGATTGTGCTTTGGTATTCACATGTATTTGTTTGTGCTTTGGTATTTGCATGTATTTGTTTGTGCTTTGGTATTTACATGTATTTGTTTGTGATTTGGTATTTACATGTATTTGTTTGTGCCTTGGGATTTACATGTATTACTTTGTAATTTGCATTTATATGTATTAGTTTGTAATTTTGGATTTTTATGTATTTATTTGTGCTTTGGTATTTGCATGTATTTGTTTGTGCTTTGTATTTACATGTACAATGTTTCTCATTTTGCATCTGCATACATTTTGTTTGTGTTTTGTATGTTCATTCCATGGGGGAATGAATGTTTTTCCTGCACTGCTGTCTCGTGTCTTCAGCTATCCATGAAGAAACTTTACAAGAGGTTTTTTTTGTTTTTTACAAAGTTACAAGAAAAAGGAGGATTGCGAAGTCCTGTTGAAATGAGGAAAACGTTCCGTGATAAAATAAGGAACTATATCGAGGCAGGATTTTGAAAAAGGAAAATGATCAGTAAATATTATTCCAAATGAAGTTTTCAATATCAGTGTAATCGTATTTAGCTCTATGCTATAATAATACATTTTGTTTGTTCTTTTGTATCTTCATGTATTAGTTTGTACTTGTATTTGCATGTAAAATGTTTCTCCTTTTGTATCTGCATGTATTTTCTTGGAATGTATTTTCTCCTTTCCTGAAAAATTAATGAATATTGGAAGATATCCAGATCACGGAAACATGTCGTACTTCTCCCAATTGCATCTACCAATAGCACCAACCATTGTTCAGGAATGAAAATATAAACCACGTAAACAACAATTCTTAGCTTGGAGCAAGTGCGATCAGGTGCACAATGGGGCACAATGGGTGGAAAGTTTGCAATGTCCAGCCAGACCTGGCTGTCTACTCGTGAAGGGCAAGGTTAGCAGAACTGGATTTCCCCTGGGCAGGATAAACGAGTCTCTGGATCGCAGACATGTCGTCATGAGAGATGTCCTGCACAGATACGAGCATTACCCGGCCTGTGCGAACACTGCACTCCGCCACAGCGCGTGCCTGTTTGCACGATCCGTACTTTACTTAATTCAACCTTAAGACAAATACGAGCGACTACCTCTTCTTTCTGACATTCGCCGAGACAGTGTGACATCACAACTGAAGTGATATTGAAACAATCTAAATATATTTATTATGTGTGCAAAACTGGTATTCTGACCACCATCTCCCTCCCACCACTCAAAATTTTATCCCACACTGCCAGAGCATCCTCTACGGTTACTAAACCTTTTTAGGGAAATAAAACGTGCTGCATTTTTTCGCAGAAACAGAGCTGTGTATTCCAGGTAGATTCGTCAACAAGATGTTCAGTGGAAATATATAATTGGTGAATCAACACTTTTGTTGATCATCATATCATTCAACTACCTTATGCACATTATGTGAGAGAAATGTACTAAATCGCAACTAACCTAAACACTCTGAGTGTCCAATACACACACACACACACACACACACACACACACACACACACACACACACACACACACACACACACACACACACACACACACACACACACACACACACACACACACACACACACACACACACACACACACACATACCACCTGTTCCCCCCCCCCCCTTTTTCCACTCCTGCTACCCATGTCCCAAATCTAGGCCAGAGATGGGTGCTGGTGCTTGGGGGGGTCGACGAGGGTAGCCGAGATGAGCTATGCCATGTGTGCAAAGATGTTGTTATTACTAAAGTGTTCCAAGGCCATTAATTGGTGTTGGGTGAGTGTGGTAATTAATTTTCGAAAGTCTGATGTTGGCTTAATGGTTAAGGTGGCTCGCTATAGATCTTAGGGTCTTGAGTTTGAATTCCTGTCGTGCCGTTAAACAATGCCAGGTGGGTTGACTCAGCCTATCATCCTTCCGAGGTTGGCAAAACGACTACCAGCTTACTGGAAACAAGAGGCACTGCATCAGCGGGACAGCCGTGCTCCCAGAAATGATGCAACCCGCAGCAACAGTCTGCACGCGAGTAAATAACATTCGTTAATTTTGGAAGGGATTGGTCATTATTAAAGTGAGATCACATTGATTTTAAGAATGGGATTACATGTAATATATAATAGATAGGTATAATATTGATCGATTAAATACATGACACGTGGATAAGGCACAGGCACGATGGGCCAAATCAGCAAAAAGATGTGATAAAAAAACGATCTATTCGAACTGACTAAGTGATAACAAAGGCGACGGTTGGTGGGGGCTACATAGTGACCCCTTTCTTGAATATTGGGGTCACATTGGCAGCATTGCAGTCATCTGGTTATACTCAACCCTATTGTAAAGACCGATTAAAGATGAAACAGTGGAATACAGATTTCTTCCTTTTCCAGCTCCTTAAGCACTCTGGGATGTAATCCATCAGGTCCTCATGACTTGAAGCTATTCCATGTTGCCAGCTGGTTCATTACCTCTGCAGGTTCTGTTCTTATATGAATTAGCGGCCTTTTTTCCCCCGTGTCATCCCTACATATCGAAAACTATCGTACTCCATGTTGACCGATGAAGTGTTTTGTCAAATTATCTTCTCTCTAGTTCTGGCACAGAGTGAATACAACATAGAACGAGAACGACACTCAGTAGAGTGCGTACATCCGCCAGGCTGAACAGTTTACGATGTGTATCCCACTGATCGGTCAGATCTGAATCTGAACCTGAACCAAAATCGAATCAATTCGTCCTCGTCACACACGAAACCTCTCAACCAAATTTCATTTGAATCCGTCAACAACTTTTGAGATAATCCCACACACAAACTGACAAGGCTGAAAACATAACCTCCATGCACCTTCGGTGGGTGGAGATAACAAATGTATCTACCTGGTCTACTTTTTACCTGTGCAGCCAGTTAACCTGCCATTAGGTGTTTCAATGTCATCAATTCTCTATGTTTTTTTTTACTTTTGTCTTGGAGTGCATATATTTGCAATCGGACTTTATGCCACTCTTCATGTTCTTCGCCACTTTCATTTCAAAACTCAACTTTTCCTGCCTGCACATGAACCTTCGAGTATTTCTCTGCTCCATAGTTTTGTAACGATCTTCCGTCTGATGATATTTGTACTTTTTCCACGATTTATCATTGGCCTCAACCACTTCCGCAATCATCCAATTCATCCATGGATTCTTTATTATTTTCACTTAATTTATTATTATATTCACCCCAGTTTTACCTTTCTTGTACTCTGGTGCTTTGACCTGTCAAATTCTCTGTTTGCACTTGTTGCTTCTTGGGAGAAATAAGGTCATGCACTCACTACATCATGAAATTCTGACAAGTCTTTCCATGCAATTTCTTATAACAGCCCCTTCTTTTTCGGGTAGTTTCCATTGTTATACATAAACCCTAGCTGCCCCTCCCCCCCCAGCCACACCCCCTCGATGACTGGTCTGCATTCCACACATTTACTTGAAACGAAGAGCACAACCATCACTCTTGCCAAACCGTGGCTCATGTTTCAGATCCTCCATCATCATAATCCATCATCATAATCCTCTTTTGTGAAAGCTAAATCCAACGTTGATGGTCTCTCGCTGACCTACTCTGTAAGGAGTAAGCTGTGATACAAGTAACAACCATTAATATTCCAAAGGAATACAAATAAAGGCTGATTTAAAATCAATATCAGACCGACCCTGCAGATTCCAGTCAATTTCTCTGTAAGTAATCTTTATAATCTTTCTTGGGCAAACCACATTTCTAAGAGTTGGCATCCAAATTGCATCCTCCATCATGCAACGTCCCTCTTTGGCACAACTGGACTCCTATCCACCTACAAGGCCTTCATCTGCTGGTTGATGGAGTACTGCTCTCCCCTCTGGGCTGGCTCCCCGCCTCACATATTGCTCGGCTTGACGCCGTGGAAACGAGGCCTTTAACATTATTGGAATCTCCCGTGAGGAAGCCGAGTCTACGGGCTTATCACTTCGTCATCGCAGATGGGTCGGTGGTCCCTGTGTCTTCAACCGCCTCATTTTTGGTCCTGCACCATCTGCTCTTTCCGTGCTTTGTCCACTCCAGGTTTCTGTAGGGCTCACGTGGTCCACCATCAACCCCCTTCTGGTGAAACTACTTAAATCCAGGATCACTGCTCACCTCCACTCATTAGTTCCTATTTTTTTGTTACCCCCTCCCCCACCCCATCCCAAGCCCGCCACCTTCCAAGTTTCTCAGCTTTCCTTCCCGATAATTTTCAGCAGAATCCAACTTGTCCACCCCAAGTGTTCTCCACGAGCCCTCATTCTTCCCCACATCCTTTACTTCTCCAAGTCTCCTTGGTTTTGTCCCTCATCCATGCTGTTGCTGTGTTTTCCCCCTCTCTTTCTACTGTTCTTGTTGTTCTGTTACGTCTTGATTCATTTTGTGTTCCAGCTGCTCCATAGTTCTTGTTTTTTTTGGGGGGGGGAGGGGGGAATCAGGATACATTTGTGATCCGCTGTAAATGTTTTAGGACAGTTTCTCCACTTTCTGCATTCTATGATGCAGCTCTTGTTATATTACAATGATTTAAACGAAACGTTTTTCCAAAAACTAGTCGAATATTTGCCCTCCAGGCGATCTAGTTCCAAGCATGCAGCACGTTCTTCTGATGCATACCTTTATTTGGGTAGTGTTTAGGCAAGTGACAGCTCTGTAGAGGAAAAATAAATAACCCAGGTTACATTCATGAAGCAAAAACATATCTACTGCTTATATTTCGAAATACCTCACTGCACTGGAAAACGTGCGCACAGGAATACTGTACTGTAAATGGTGGAGACTTGTAATACCCTCCTCCACCTGGAGACGGTGCTACACGATACACATTTATATAGAGAATATAGAGAAGAGAATCCCCATTTTCATCATTTTCCCCCAAAGTCCACCCACAAAGATAAAAACACCCCTAAACATGAATTGTTAATTGGGGTTGTTCTGACCCTCTGTAGTCTGGATGTAATTAGGCCAGAACTGTAGGAGGAGTAGCCTGACAAACAAACCCACAAACACAAAAACACCGGTCCATGAATTATAGTAAAGGATTATGGCAGGTGTTCAGGTTTTGTGTTCAAATAGATAATGCAATTAGGAAAATGGTTAGTTTTGTCTGATTGAATGACCACACAAGCCAAGGACGCATAAGGACACCCTGCACAAGGTAATTAGATGCATCTCTTAACTCACTGCCCACCCACCTCCAAACCCCATGGCAGGAAACATGATATAATTAACCTTGCTTGCCTTCCTCCATCTGAAATAACTCTGCCTTCGGCCCAAAGAAGTTCACCTGAAGTGAATGAAACATCACCCGAAACTTCCTGTTTGTTTTAAAATTATGGGAGTAAAACCTCAGTAACAACTTTGATTTGGAAGAACCTATTTTGGTGAAAAACAAGTTAAAAAAAAATAACAAGACATAAAATGTCATCGGCCTCATTGTTTTAGTAATTTTGCTGCATGGAGTTAAAGGGCTCGCCCATATTTATGTACAACGAAAATGGCCGCCAGTCTACCAGTCATCTTTGATAAGGTCACAAAATAAAGTGAGTGAGTGGCATGTGCATGCCATCATGTCCTGTGCTTGTGCCAAGATTAAACAAAGTCAGACCATGCATGGCTGAGAAATGCTTGGGGATACATTTAAGTAACAAAATGGCCACCAGTCAGCCATCTTGGACCTTATCTCGAAAAAAATGACATGCATTTGTAAGCCATCATTCATTATCGGTGTGCCAAGTTGGTAAATTTATTGAACAACATCGGTAAATGCCAATTTACGAGAAATGGTTGAAAACATGTTCAACATCAGGCTTTTTACAACTAAAATGGCCACTAATCGGCTATCTTTGATCTGATCTCAAAAGAACACAACATGCTTATGTTCGCCATCATTCAGTATCTGCGTACGAAGTTTGAACAACATCGGTAAATGTATGTTCGAGAAATTATTGAGGACATGTTCAACATCAGATTTTTTACAACTAAAATGGCCGCCAGTCTACCAGCCAGCGATCTTTGATCAGATCACAAAATGAAGTCACGTGCATGTGCATAGCATTATGTACTGCACTTGAGCCAAGTTTGAATGAAAGAGGACCATGCATGTCTGAGAAATGGTTGGGGACACGTTGAAGTAACAAAATGGCCACCAGTCAGCTGTCTTGGATCTGATGTCGAGAAAATATGAGGTACATATATAAGCCATCATTCGTTGTCTGTGTGCCAAGTTTGAATAACATAGGTCAATGCATGCTCGAGAAATGGTTGAGGATATGTTTAACGTTGGGGTTTTTTTTACAACTAAAATGGCCACCGGTCGGCCATCTTGGATCTGACGTCGAAACGAAATGACGGGCATATGTAGTCTATCATGTGTTGTCTTAGTGCCAAATACAAATACAATCAGCCCCATACATATCTGAGATATGGTTGCAGACGCACTCACACACATGCATTTACATAGAAAATTTGCGTTCCTCCCCCTCCCAAAACCACCAACAAAGGTAAAATCACCCTGATACATTAATTGAGGTCATGCTGATCCTATGTAGCGAGTCTGGATGTAATCGGCCCAGAATTGCAGGAGAAATTGTGCAACAAACAAAAAAACAAACACACAATCAAACGAGAAGGTGACAGGCAGTAGTCTGACAGGTATAATGAAAATCATGTGAATGACGTCACCGTCACCTTGACCTTTGACATCATATACATACATACATACATATATATATATATATATATATATATATATATATATATATATATATATATATATATATATATATATATATATATATATATGGACCGGGCGTAGTGGCATGCGCCTGTAATCCGGCTACTCGGAGGCTTGGGTTGGAGGATCGCTTGAAGACGGGAGCTCTGCACTAGGCCGCGCTATGAGAGGGTGTAGGGAAGCCCGGAATCATGGCGAAACCCAATCCTTATCCATATGTCGTAAGAGGCAACCAGGCTTGCGTCAGGAAGGGCATCCGGCGTAAAACCTATGCCAAATCAGTATGCGGATCATAACGGATGATCCGCTGTGGCGACCCCTAACGGGAGCAGCCGAAAGACGAACAACAACAACATATATATATATATATATATATATATATATATATATATATATATATATATATATATATATATATATATATATATATATATATATATTCAAAAAACATTGACAGTCTCACTTTTGTCTATCAAGATATTCTGGTAAAGTTTGACGAAGACAGCTGAAAGCGTTCACGAGTTATCGCACTTACAGACAAACATACATACATAGGCTATATACAAACATACATACATCGGCTATATTATACAAACATACATACATAGGCTATATTATACAAACATACATACATACAGAGGCTATATTATACAAACATACAAACATCAGCTATATTATACAAACATACATACATAGGCTATATTATACAAACATACAAACATCAGCTATATTATACAAACATACATACATAGGCTATATTATACAAACATACAAACATCGGCTATATTATACAAACATACATACATAGGCTATATTATACAAACATACATACATAGGCTATATTATACAAACATACATACATAGGCTATATTATACAAACATACATACATAGGCTATATTATACAAACATACATACATAGGCTATATACAAACATACATACATAGGCTATATACAAACATACATACATAGGCTATATTATACAAACATACATACATAGGCTATATTATACAAACATACATACATAGGCTATATTATACAAACATACATACATAGGCTATATTATACAAACATACATACATAGGCTATATTATACAAACATACATACATAGGCTATATACAAACATACATACATAGGCTATATACAAACATACATACATAGGCTATATACAAACATACATACATAGGCTATATTATACAAACATTCATACATAGGCTATATACAAACATACATACATAGGCTATATACAAACATACATACATAGGCTATATACAAACATACATACATAGGCTATATTATACAATCATACATACATAGGCTATATTATACAAACATACATACATAGGCTATATTATACAAACATACATACATAGGCTATATTATACAAACATACATACATAGGCTATATACAAACATACATACATAGGCTATATTATACAAACATACATACATAGGCTATATTATACAAACATACATACATAGGCTATATTATACAAACATACATACATAGGCTATATTATACAAACATACATACATAGGCTATATTATACAAACATACATACATAGGCTATATACAAACATACATACATAGGCTATATACAAACATACATAGGCTATATTATACAAACATACATTCATAGGCTATATACAAACATACAAACATAGGCTATATTATACAAACATATATACATAGGCTATATACAAACATACATACATAGGCTATATACAAACATACATACATACATAGGCTATATACAAACATACATACATAGGCTATATACAAACATACATACATAGGCTATATACAAACATACAAACATAGGCTATATTATACAAACATACAAACATAGGCTATATTATACAAACATACATACATAGGCTATATTATACAAACATATATACATAGGCTATATACAAACATACATACATAGGCTATATCATACAAACATACAAACAGATGAGGCATACCGAGATATGATGGAAATTTTTCAATTTTTGTGATAACAAATACCATGGTCCATGAATTATAGTAAGGATGTGGAAACAATTTTCCAAATGAACGTTTTTATTGATAACTGAAAATAGCTCAAAGTAAACATGGTCATGGTTGTTTGTACCATATCCTGATGCTGTGTGGACTGTGCTTCCCCAGCTGATGGACCTCTTGGTAACTCGTACGTGTTGATGTGTTTGAGCCTGGGGAGTAAAATGCTGAAATCTATCCATTTTGGGTTCTTCCCGACAACTTGGTTATTTGTTCCTTTGGCACTTCTTTCTAAAAATTTTTTTCACATTTGTCTTCATCTATCTATAATTCCATCAATCTGTGTGTGTGTGTGTGTGTGTGTGTGTGTGTGTGTGTGTGTGTGTGTGTGTGTGTGTGTGTGTGTGTGTGTGTGTGTGTGTGTGTGTGTGTGTGTGTGTGTGTGTGTGTGTGTGTGTGTGTGTGTGTGTGTGTGTGTGTGTGTGTGTGTGTGTGTGTGTGTGTGTGTGTGTGTGTGTGTGTGTGTGTGTGTGTGTGTGTGTGTGTGTGTGTGACCGCTGTTTCTCCACAACCACTGGTCCAATCTTATTGAAACTTGCCATATATATTGCTGGGGCCTGAGGATGTGCCTTTTCAAGGTTTGATAATAATCAGACAAGTGCTTCTCAAGTTATGGCCATTCATTTACCAAACCAATGACAAGACACGTTGTTGCGTGGACGTGGCCGATGGGGAAGGGAAGCTCAGCCACGTTCCCCATTACGGGTTACAACGTAGGGGCTTCTGGATAATGGTGACTTTGTGTATTCTAATAATTTCTCGATTTTTTTATGCGCATTTATAGATAAACACAATGCCCCAAGTTATGATCGTTTTCATATTAGCCGGTGTATAAATTTCGGTAACATCAGAGTGAGCTGGTGTGCTCCGAACCAGGAAGTAAATTTTTTTTCTCTCTTCTCTTTTTGTTTTTCCTTGCCACGACATTGCGATAAGGTAAAATACGTTGGCGCTAATTGAATAATTGGGTATTAAAACTAAATTGCGAATAATCGTAACTGCGAATAATATGCGAACTTCCGGGCCACACATGGGCACGCGAGAGCGAAGAAACGGCCTGTGTGGTTGTTGTTTGTTGCTCGCGGTTTGAATTATTTTTTTTTTACGGGCACGTACTAGTTCATTCTAATTGTTATTACCCGTCGAAGGAGAAGTGAATTCTTGCAGAAAGTTTTCTCCAAGGCTCACTCGGTTTTGCACCCGGACGGGTTTGAGGGTTGTGGATTGAGCGGCTGAAACCCGATTCCTATCCCGGTTCCTCCTGATGACTCCTTCTTCACTCTTTACTGCTTCGAGTTCCTTCTTGGTTCCTCCGTTTGATTATGGATTACATGACGGTTAATGCAATTGATTAATGCAACATGTATTATTTAATTAATTCAATTAATGGAACTGGAAGACTCAACAATTAATTGATTAATTAATTCAACAATTAATTAATGCAACATGACGGTTAATGCAACCGTCATGTAAGACAACTCCAGGTTGTACGTGTATTGTGGTATTCAAAAATGAATACGGAGCAGGAAGCCGCTTTTACTGGCACGTCTATTTATTACGTACACAAAATGAGGACATTTAACGACCCTTCTTTTACCGAGGGTTTCCCGGCTTTCCTCCGTTTATGCCTATGACGTCATGCATCGCAGCTCCGTGCGTACGTAATACATAGACGGCCTTTGCACCAACTTCCTGCGTTTTCAAGCGCTTTCCTCGCTATTTGGCGATTTATTTATTTATTTATTTATTGATGAAGTGCGTGCGATAACTCTCCGATCCAGCACACTCACTGAGCACACTCATCGGCAAGATGATCCAAGGCCCGAGTTCTCGGGACTCGACTCGGACCTGCATTGAACAACGACCACTCAACCACTCAACCACTCCGCTTGCCCTCCACGAGGCACAGTAAGTGTACACACTGTACACGCCGTGCACACCGTACACACTCTACACACCGTGCACACTGTACACACCGTAACACTACACACTACACACCGTGCACACTGTGCACACTGCACACACTGCACACACTGTACACACCGTACACACTCTACACACCGTGCACACTGTACACACTGTACACACCGTAACACTACACACTACACACCGTGCACACTGTGCACACTACACACCGTGCACACTGCACACACTGCACACACTGTACACACCGTACACACTCTACACACCGTGCACACTGTACACTGCACACACTGTACACACCGTACACACCGTACACACTGCACACACTCTACACACCGTGCACACTGTACACACTACACACTCTACACACTATACACACTGTGCACACTACACACCGTGCACACTGCACACACTGTGCACGCTGTACACACTACACACCGTACACACTCTACACACCGTGCACACTGTACACACTCTACACACCGTACACACTGCACACTCTACACACTGTGCACACTACACACTACACACTCTACACACTACACACTCTACACACCGTACACACTGCACACTCTACACACTGTGCACACTACACACACCGTGCACACTGTACACACTACACACTCTACACACTGTGCACACTACACACACCGTGCACACTGCACACACTACACACCGTACACACTCTACACACTCTACACACACTACACACCGTACACACTCTACACACTCTACACACTGTGCACACTACACACACCGTGCACACTGTGCACGCTGTACACACTACACACCGCGCACACTGTACATACTGTACACACCGTACACACTCTGCACACTCTACACACTGTGCACACTACACACACCGTGCACACTGTACACACTACACACCGTACACACTCTGCACACTCTACACACCGTGCACACTGTACACACTCTACACACCGTGCACACTGTACACACTCTACACACCGTACACACTCTGCACACTACACACACCGTGCACACTACACACACCGTGCACACTACACACACCGTGCACACTGCACACACTGTGCACGCTGTACACACTACACACCGTACACACCCTGCACACTCTACACACCGCGCACACTGTACACACTGTACACACCGTGCACACTGTACACACTCTACACACCGTGCACACTGTACACACTCTACACACCGTACACACTCTGCACACTCTACACACTGTGCACACTACACACACTGTGCACACTGCACACACTACACACCGTACACACTCTACACACTCTACACACTGTGCACACTACACACACTGTGCACGCTGTACACACTGCACACCGTACACACTCTGCACACTCTACACATCGCGCACACCGTGCACACTGTACACACTACACACCGTGCACACTGTACACACTCTACACACCGTACACACTCTGCACACTCTGCACACTCTACACACCGTACACACTCTGCACACTCTACACACCGTGCACACTGTACACACTGTACACACTGTACACACTGTGCGGGAGGCTCTTCTGCAGCAACCGTCGGATTCCAACAACAATTGGTTGTCGAGTGTCTTCGGTGAAACACCTCTTGTGACCGAGTGAGCCGGACGGTATAATCGGTGATGATTGCAATTATTGGGAGCAGGAGTGGACGGTGTGGTGCGGTGGTTTGGCGGGGTGCGGTGGTTTGGTGTGGTGCGGTGTTTTGGTGTGGTGTGGTGGTTTGGCGTGATGCGGTGATTTGGCGGGATGCGGTGGTTTGGTGTGGTGCGGTGGTTTGGCGGGATGCGGTGGTTTGGTGTGGTGCGGTGGTTTGGCGGGGTGCGGTGGTTTGGCGGGGTGCGGTGGTTTGGTGTGGTGCGGTGGTTTGGCGGGGTGCGGTGGTTTGGTGTGGTGCGGTGGTTTGGTGTGGTGCGGTGGTTTGGTGTGGTGCAGTGGTTTGGTGTGGTGCGGTGGTTTGGTGTGGTGCAGTGGTTTGGTGTGGTGCGGTTGTTTGGTGTGGTGCGGTGGTTTGGTGTGGTGCGGTGGTTTGGCGGGGTGCGGTGGTTTGGCGGGGTGCGGTTGTTTGGTGTGGTGCAATGGTTTGGTGTGGTGCGGTGGTTTGGCGGGGTGCGGTGGTTTGGCGGGGTGCGGTGGTTTGGCGGGGTGCAGTGGTTTGGTGTGGTGCAGTGGTTTGGTGTGGTGCGGTGGTTTGGCGGGTTGCAGTTGTTTGGTGTGGTGCAATGGTTTGGTGTGGTGCGGTGGTTTGCCGGGGTGCGGTGGTTTGGCGGGGTGCGGTGGTTTGCCGGCGTGCGGTGGTTTGGCGGGGTGCAGTTGTTTGGTGTGGTGCAATGGTTTGGTGTGGTGCGGTGGTTTGGCAGGGTGCAGTGGTTTGGTGGGGTGCAGTGGTTTGGTGTGGTGCAGTGGTTTGGTGTGGTGCGGTGGTTTGGCGGGGTGCAGTTGTTTGGTGTGGTGCAATGGTTTGGTGTGGTGCGGTGGTTTGGCGGGGTGCGGTGGTTTGGTGTGGTGTGGTGGTTTGGTGTGGTGCGGTGGTTTGGTGTGGTGCGGTGGTTTGGTGTGGTGCGGTGGTTTGGTGTCGTGCTGTGGTTTGGCGGGGTGCGGTGGTTTGGTGTGGTGCGGTGGTTTGGTGTGGTGCGGTGGTTTGGTGTGGTGCGGTGGTTTGGTGTGGTGCGGTGGTTTGGTGTGGTGTGGTGGTTTGGCGGGATGCCGACCGTGGTGTTGGTGTTCTCTTGCCTGAACAGACCGACGGGGTCCAAAGTGTGGTTT